>NC_069370.1:22691818-22994848 GCF_021730395.1 Mercenaria mercenaria | reverse complement strand
TTAATTCTTTTCTTTCGAAAGCCTTGTTTATAGACATATATTTGGTTCTTTAGAAGGTAATGACTTAAAATTAAAAATATTTCTTTATAATCCTTATATGTTTGTGTGGTTACAATCCCCATAACTCCAGTTGTATTTTTGAAAGAATTACACCCCTTTCATACTTAATGTTTTTTGGAAATCTTCGCTTTCTGGATAGTACTTTTGTACATTATAAGATAAACTTGAAACTTAAAATATATCTTTATCATCATCATCTACATGCGTGGTAACAATCCCCATAACTGGGATTTGTATTTTTGACCAAATTATGTCCCTTTCATACTTAATGTTTTGACAAACTTCGTTTTCTGGACAAAACTTTGGTAGTATATTAGATAATGACTTGAAACTCAAAATACACCTTTACTATTATCATCTGCATGTGTGGTAATAATCCCAATAATTCTAATTTGTGTTCTTGACAGAATTATGCCCCTTCCTTTTAAAAGTAGAAGTCTCTTATTGATACATATATTCATTTACTGTCAATTGCAGAATGTTGGAGCGCACTGTCTTACGGACAGCTCTTGTTTTTTACATAATACTTACGGCATAGGAACTATATAGTAAAGGATGATAATGTACTAAGTGAAGTTTGCTAGGTGCTTTAATGTATTAATTGTATTAGTTGCAATATTTGTTAAAATGTAAGATTTTTTATGTAATTGTTTGATACAGACATTGTTAATTTATTTGATATCTATTTAGACTGCGGCAATGTACACAACATCATCATAAACAATGCATTCAAAAGACGCCTGCATAGTGACACCAAGTACAGTTCAACAGCAGAGATAGACTGTGATGAAGGATACTACAACATTAACGACATTCAGACAAGTGGAATTTCAACTGCAACAATTCTTTGTACAGAGAATGGAACGTGGATGTATATACCTACATGCGTACGGAAAGGTACCTCCATATGCCTTTGATGTTTCTACCCTTTACATTTCATTTGTTTTGTTACATTTTTTCCTTATTGTTGCATATAACACATTATTCTTAGTATACCAAAACACTTTATGTGCCATTTCGTGATTTCAAAATAATTATTAACACGATCAAAGGGTCAGTAGGTCCATTGTAAAGATTACAGTGACCTTGAGACGGTTTTCGCTCAATGATTAAAGATAACCAGGACCTACTGTTGTAAAACCTAATAGGATGAGCACCTCTGGTCAGTAGGTGGGCCCTCTTACTTTAAGGGTCAGTAGGTCAAAGTGCAACATCACAGCTACATCAAAAGTGAAAATGGTTTTCGCTCAGCAACTCAGCAATCCTTCTGCTACTGTCTCCAAACTTCCTAGGATGACCTCTACTGTTCTGAGATCAGTAAGTCCATCGTTGGTGTGGGTGATATGTGCGCTACAAACAGTTCTTGTTAATTTGTGACATTCACGGTTGCACTTACACATATATCTTATAGTATTGATTAGACTTCTTTAAGGTGTTGCACATGTCGTTATCTCTCGTGAAAGGACTTAATCAAACCGAGTCTGCTACTAGCTTACATGTCGCTTAGTTGCATTCTCTGCTTTCCAAATAATTGTTTCACAGAATTGTTTTAGTATATATGTATTAGTACCGGTATATGTGTTATCGGGTCTTACCATTTAATTTTGACCGCAAAACAGATACATTTGTTTGAAATTATGTATTACTTCAAGTTTAGTGAAAAAAAATCCTTACTAAACTCGATACACTGTTTCATGATTTGTTATAAAGTCTACAAATGCTGCTTTTTTCAGACTGCGGACAAATTCAGCTCAATAAACATTCCAACCTGAAATATGGTCTTAACGACACAACGTACAGAAGCATTGCAACTATTGTTTGTGATGCTGGATATGACATGCATTATTTGTTAGGCAGTACCGATGATGAGTGGAACATAACTTGTGATCAAAAGGGAATGTGGTCTCAGTTGCCACAGTGCACCATAAAAGGTATTCGTACCTAAATCATTCCTTTCAAAATTATATTAACTACGTAGTGTTGGACAGATACGAAACAAGTAATTGATGTAATTTCATATTTTTCAGTAATCAAAATTTGCTCTTCTTTTAACGTATTAATCAAGTTATAATGTAAAAATATTAATCTTAATGCCTCCATAGCAGTATAAGCACGGATACGAACATGATAAATATAGACGAAAAAAACACAGAGTAAAAAATCCATTAGGTAATGAATGCATAAACTAAACAGTTCTCTTTGGCACAACGAAGTGTACCAACCGTTCTTACGTGTATATTAGAAATAGACTTTCAATTGGCATATAGTCATTCCATATTCATCAAGCCAAGGATGGATTTGGTTGTGCATAGCTGAAAGTATCGCCAAGCAGTTGACAAAATGTTTGATATAATTTCGAATACGTTTTTCATGATTTGTGTGCTGCTTTTACAGACTGTGGACAAATTCAGCTCAATGAACATTCCAACCTGAAATATGCTCTTAACGACACAACGTATGGAAGTATTGCAACTATTGTTTGTGATGCTGGATATGAATTGCATTATTTGTTAGGCGGTACCAATGGTGAATGGAACATAACTTGTGATCAAAATGGAGCCTGGTCTACATTACCACAATGCACCATAAAAGGTATCCGTAATTACATTATTCCTTTATATATTCTACGCTTTCTTACTGCATACTTCATAGTATAAACCTGATTTGCCGCCAACGAACTTTAAGTTATCTGGGAAAATAAAAACCAGCATAGTTGTGTATATGATAGAGGTAGACAAAGAAAATACACAGTGTAACAAATTTCTTTTTGAAAGTGTGCAATTGATGCATAGGCAGATTTGATGGACTTGTCTGATCCTAAGTATTTATCAAAGGTTATTTTTTGATTGTTTTTCTCTTTATACATAGGATAGCTGAGCAAAAGCAAAGCTGAACATTTTGCAAAACCGATGTATTCTCCATGTGCTGTTTTACATAATCAATAAGAAATCAATATGATATGAGTATGGAATGAAAAAGTTATTAATTCATGTAGCTGTTTTAAAATGTTAAAACTGTCAGCCTACTTTTTCTGGGGTGTTTCATGCATTTGTACTACATGTTTCTTTTACCAATGTTACATACACTAGAAAAGAAAAGTAACATGTGGAGTGCAATAGCTGAACATAAACAAAACAAACTATCAAACAATAATTTATGAGCAAGATACTGAGAGGAAAGATGTACGGTCATGTATTATAAAAAGTAAAACAACATTTAAAATTGCAATATATTATAAAAATTACGAACACCTTTTAATGATACACATTGAATAAGTTATTGTCAGTATCAGCGGCAAGTCCCCGTAATATTTCGAATTCAGCTGATATTCAAACTCCCCTCATACTCTTTTAACACCCCAAAACGGATTTTCCTATTTCAGAATGTAAATTACCTGAGGCTGGTAATACTTTCACCCACTTCGTTAACGCTTCAACGAAAACGACGTACCATTACGGGGACCTTCTTCTATATCAGTGTGATATAGGTTATGAGTTTTCTAAAGATGCATCTCAAAATCTAACAAAAGCAGTGAGCTGTACAGATAGAGGATTCTTTGAACATTTAGAAACATGTACACGGAAAGGTAGAACCAGAACCTGTTATTTATATATACAAACAAAAATATTGCTTCTTCGCATAAATCATATAAGATTAGATTAGCTGTTCCAACAATCAAAGTGTTTATAACTTAGTTAAAAGGCAGACAAAGTTGAATTATATGTCTATCTAAACGTGAAGCGTACCTGATAATTGTATAATAATCATGATGGTAATTTATATTAAAGTCAAAAAAATGCCATGAAAATCTCAATAAGGAGGTTGGAAAAACGATGTTTTGACATTTAACCTATTTAAGTTAAAATAATCATTGACTTTCTTATACTGTTAATATGTTATTTATTTTAGCAATACTGAATACAGGAAAGCCAGATATATGCTTTAACTGCGACGATATGTCAAGTCCCGAGTACTGTGACATTGTTGCACGATGCCAGAAGAACCAGGTTAATATAGAATTGTTAAAATATCTTTTTACTGGGTCATAGCTTCGCCGTCTGTTATTAGACGCGAAAGTGTTTTAGCTCAAATGATTAAATACCTCTACCACAATTAATATTGGTGAAATCGTGGAATTTAATTTTATAAAAAAGGTTTTGTATGTCTTTTTACTTAAATGATACTAATTAAATATTTGAAAATCGTTAGTGACATCATGGTTTCTAGTGAAGTCGTCCTTTTTTACTACCGTTGCTACTCTTACCTAGTGATATATAATTTCCTTTAAAACTTCACCAGGAGATATATAATTTCAGTTACAAATATCCATGTTTGTTTTAAGGTTTGCTACACAGAGTCATATCAGTCTGTTTATGGAAAAGAATTTCGATCTGGATGCATGGATGAGCATGTAAGTTTTTGAAATCCACAGTGAAATCACAACTGAATAATGGTAAAATTTCATTGAGCGTTGCCCGACTTTTTTAGAGAGCGTGTTCATCTTTATATATACTGCATAAAATTCTGTACAATTATATATATATATATAAGGTTACATTGTATGTACACTGATGAACTGATAGGCAAAACTAGTTTGTATTTTTATAATTAAATATTGTTGGAAAGGCATGTGAAGTCATTTTATTTAAACTCAACAAAAAAATAAAGGGTCAAGTATATAGGGTCATAACAAATGAATAAACGTAAATTTATTCAGTGGAATCTTTACAGTAGTATGTAAAATTACGTGTTTACTTCATTGTAGAGTATTCCTCTCTTGAAAAATGTAAAACACAGTATGACAGTTCTTCATAAAACATAACCACCCTCAAAATTCAGTGTATCAGACTAGGTGGGTGGGGTAATAAAAAAATTGAACTAAACGTCCCACCTTATGGGTTCTTCCTTTAAATCACAGTTAGTATCTTGTGTGTCCACCACGTGCATTAATCACTTCCTGGCATCTGCGGGGAAAGCTAAGAATCAACCTCCGAATGTCTGCGATGGGTATTCTGTGCCATTCTTCAATGAGCATGTTTGTTAGCTCCTCGACAGTCCTTGGTTGCCGATCGCGACCGGATATCCTGCGTTGCAGAATGTCCCAGGCATGCTCTGTTGGACTGAGGTCTGGCGACCTCGCTGGTCTTTCCATCCGCTCTATGCCCTCCTGCTCCAGGTACTGATCCAGCACCTGTGCTCGGTGGGGGCGTGCATTGTCGTCCATCAGGATGAAGCCTAGACCGTACGCTCCAGCGTAAGAGCGCACAATAGGGTCTAAGATCTCGTCCCTGTACCTAACACCGGTCAGCGCCCCGTTCCTAATGACGTATAGGTACGTACGCTCGTCATAGGATATGCCCGCCCATACAAGCACTGAACCCCCTCAGAATCGGTCATGCTCTGCCACACAGCAGTCCCGGAAACGTTCGTTTCTCTTTCTCCACACTCGTCTGCGCCCGTCATTGAAATCCAAATTGAATCTGGACTCGTCAGTCCACAAAACGTTGCGCAAACGTTGACGTCCAAATGGCAGCTAGTCACGGGCAAACACTAGACGACATCTTCGGTTCTTCGGTAGTGTGGGGTCAAGGGCGGTCTCACGACCGGTCTTATAGCCCACAGGTTTGCAGCATGAAGTCTGTTCCTGACGGTTAGAACAGAGATCCTGTACCCATACGTCTGCTCAAAGTCTCTATTTAGCGTAACGGCGGAGTCGAACCGTCGACGTCGTGCAATAAGCGATAAATGTCGGTCCTGCGCTTCGGTTGTGACCCGCAAATGACCTTGACCTGGTCTCCGCTGTACATCCCCAGTGTCCAGGTACAACTGCCACAACCTGCCGATGACGCTCTGGCTAACATTAAACTCCGTTGCAACATAAACATTTATTCACTATTGTTATTTTTAATATATTTGCATTTTCAAAAAAAGATTTATGATATTATACGTCTGACCCTTTAATTTTTTTGTTGAGTGTATTTGATTTTAGACTTCCATCTTGTGCCGAGTCTTTTCATTGTCATAATATTGCGGTGTTGATTTAGTTCGTATAAATTCTCTCTACTATATGATAATTTATAATGCGAACTAGTATCCTAACGGATCTCACGTATGGTAAAGTCAGCTGTTCTGAATATATTTATATCCCTTAATGCAAACTGTCTCTATATATTTGATGTATCCTCGAGATCCAGTTAACTTTCAGAGACAGAAAATATAGCTTCTCTAGTCCCAATCAGTTAAAAAGACTAAAATGTCACTACTGATTTGTGGGACATGAAAACAGAGATTTGAGGTTAACCCTTGTCTGGTCCCCGAAGTTAGTGCTGAAAAAAATCTCACTGGATGTTTAAATCTCTACATTGAGTCAACAGCTTAATTTAATGTTATGTCACCTAATATTGCACTCCAGTACTTGAGCGTTTGTGTCTTATCGTTGGGATATACTTGGAAGTAACACAAATAGTTTAACAACAACCATTCATAGCGTAGTTACGAAGAGCGTTTCCCATTTCAGAAATGTCACAAAGAAGAGAATAGCACCTCTAGTTCAGTATGTGTTGAATGTTGCTCTACTGATATGTGTAACAACAGAGGCTGTGGAAATTCCGGTACCTAACAAACTCCTTGTCCTTTTTTCTGTGCCAATTGCTTACTTTTAATTTCATTTTGAGAATGCCAATGCCGCTTTTCAGACTCATTCTCACTGTGCTTTTAACAGTGATACAGATAAATTGTAAATCAGATTATTTAAGACTATGTCTGTTTTTCTGATATGAAAAGACATTGATACGGATCATGTTCATTTGTAATTAACAACTGAATATACTTAAGTCATTTTAGTATTTTATGTTGCTGCAAAATCAGAGATGCAGTCAGCAAGCACATTACATACTAGCTATTTGTTTGTTTCGTAATGGATAAAAAATCCCAACTAAACTCGATACATTGTTTCTGGCAATACCTAGATTTATTATTGTATTAACCCATTTCAGACTTCCCTACACGAGAACACAGAGGTCCTATGTGTTTTGACTGTCATCATACTGGTGACATAAAGCTGTGTAACAAGGTTACAATGTGTGCACCGGACCAGGTAACTCTTTCACCTGGGTAAAACGTTACATCTGAGTAGAGTAAAAAAGAAAATCATTGTTACAGAAACATTCTGGCTATGTGATATCACCATTGCTTTACGTTCTTTCATCTCATGACTAAAGTCAAGTAACAGTTAAAGTTTTAATTTGAGCTGAAGTAGAAAATTGCTATGACAACTGTATTTCATACAAAACCTGTTGGCATTTACAGGTGTGCTCTATAGAAAGATACCAGTGGGGAGATAGTTTCCATTACAAGCTTGGCTGCACTTACCATCTGGTATTGTTTAATACTTTCTTATCCATTCTAAGAATATTAGTCTCAATTTTGTTAGCATAATTGCTGTTTGTGTGTTTTCCGTAATAACAATCATCAATTTAATATGTGTGACAAAGGAATTGACAGGTTTCTTTTTATTTTATTTTGTTGGGTTTAACGTCGCAAAGACACAATTATAGGTCATATGGTGACTTTCCAGCTTTGATGATGGAGGAAGACCCCAGGTGTCCCTCCATGCATCTTTACATCACGAGCGGGTACCCGGGTAGAACCACCGAACTTCTGTATGTCATCTGGATGGCTTGCTCACATGAAGAATCCAATATGGCAGGTTTCAATTAAAGATGGATCAAAACATTGCAACGCACACTCACCATTTATACATAATTTATATTAATCCGGGTAATGGTAATAAAGTTTAGACAAGGACGACAAGTGAGACAAAATAGTTGATTCTGTACACCGTCCATTTCATCTTCTGATTGTACTATTAAAGTTATATAAAATCAAATCCGGACCAGTGAAGTAAAGATATACCCGGACAAGGAAACGCAATACTTTAATCCCCCGTCTCGTGGTGACCTTATTCTGGGAAACAGCACAACTGGTTGTGTTAGGTTGTGATAAGTATTGCGAAATAAGGGCTACAAAATTATCGGCTGCAGAGTGTTTGCTTGCGTAAAAGATCGGGTCCCAGTAAATACTTAATTTTAACTTATTAAAGTTCAAAGATACTTTTCTGTACAGTAATATAATAACCGTTTCAAGACAAAAATTTCAGTACATTGTACAGGTTAAATGTTTATTTAATAAGACCTTTACTTTGAAATACATTACAATTTAAGGTAGCCACGGTTACATATACCAATTAAAGTTCAATTTTACTTGCAGTGTAACATAGTATTTCGGCACATGTTACGTTCTGTACCATCCTGCCATTCGTGTTGTAGTAACGATTACTGTAACCGGAATTGCTCAATTAGTAATTCGGTACCCGGAGAAATATTTGTAGGTAAGCTAATGTGTAGTACATATGATTATGTACTGTCAACATGTTATAGTTAACATATTAATACTTTTCAAAATATATATAAGTTATTAAGATTATTATTTCATTTCTTACTGAAGAGCTTAAATTATTACTTAAAACTTTGTATAAAATAACTGTATACAAATGTTAACACTGTTGTTTCTTTTTTTTGTTCCCCGCCTTTCTCGAAGAAAACAGAGTGACATAGAAATTTGCAGCGTGTGTCCTTCCGTCAGCCCGTTATATTTCACCTATAACTCTGCCATCCGGGATTTTGAAATAAATGCACACATGCTCCCGATAATGAGACACTTTGTCATGCGCAAAGTTCAGACCACTAGTTATCACTTAGAGGTCATAGTTTAGAAGGGTATGTTTTGTGTCCAGTTCATATTTCTGACGTTCGTCAAGGGATTCTAAAATTACTTGGCACACATGTTCCCCAGAAAAAGACAACAATCTTGACCCAGACCCTTTCTCCTAGGTCAAGGTCACATTTATAGATCACGGGTTTCGAGCATCAGCTCCAAGTCCGGTTCATAACTCTACCATTCATCAAGGGATTTCAAAACCACTTGGCACAAATGTTTCCCATAATGAGACGGCGTATCACATGCAAAAACCCATGCCCTAGGCTCAAAGGTCAAGATCACAATAATTTTACTTTGCATATATATAATATATATAAATATTCAAATAACTTGGCACAAACAGTCAGTCACCGTCATCTAATTTATCATAAAATACTTTGTTATAATTGTTATAAAAATATGTAATTATTCCTACATCGAAATAGCTGTACACACTGTTTATAGTAATTTATCTTATGCACATGTATGCCATCAGCCATTTCATCTGTAAAACTAAGTAAACTATGTTTGCATTTCACCCATTATCCAGAGTGGATATTGAAGTTCTGTATATGTTTGCGTTTCACCCATTATCCAGAGTGGATATTGACGTTCTGTATATGTTTCACCCATTATCCAGAATGGATATTGAAGTTCTGTAAATGTTTGCGTTCCACCAATTATCCAGAGTGTATATTGAAGTTCTGTATATGTTTGCGTTTCACCCATTATCCAGAGTGGATATAGAAGATCTGTATATGTTTCCCCCATTATCCAGAGTGGATATTGAAGTTTTGTATATGTTTCAGGATAAAACAGAGACACGCTACAAAAGTCGGAGAAATGGTTTACAGGACATTTGGCTTAACTTATCAATATATAAGGATTTTAAAAGATGTTTCAACACGTGTTCTTCTTCTGACATTATAGAAATGCCGCTAGGTTGCTTTTTGTCGTGGATACTCATAATTTCATGTCACCCTTGGTATTAGAATCAATTATATGAAAATACAAAAATAGTGCTGTTATGACTTTTTGTAAATAAAAACTGGCAAAAACTGACGATGTATTTATACGAAAAGCATCAGCTTTGGATTTATCAGTCAGTGATAGATATCCATGAGAAATTTAACAGAAATAATATCTTTGAGCGTATCCACATCTGTGCTTTCCTACGCAAAAAAACAACAACAACAAAAAAAAACATGATGGTCTTTTTTGCTTGGAACATTTAAAATCCATATTCTGAAAATATTCCTTTTATGCCGTAAGCATCCGGTCAAACAAATGGAACAATCTCATCAGTCAGAAGCTGTATTTCAAAACTGTCGCTGCCTTCATGTTATTTGATCTGGCCAACCTACAAAGAAGGAACAAAAGTTTCTTATGTTAACTCTTTAAAATAAGAAATGTATTTGTAAATCGGAAAATGTATGTGTATGTCGTGTAATTTTCAGTCAAAACGAGTCATTTCTACGTAATAAAGGAAGTATCATATTTTGTGCATATTTATGTTGATGTATAAAATAAAATTGGATTGTTCTCTTCTAGAGTATAGAGCAATAGCAGAGCTTCATTTACAATTATAGACGTCTATAAATAAAGGAACGATAATAAGCCTAGATGATTTATCTTAATTTCACATATTGAAAACTACCGATGATCATTTGATCATCGCTTCTTTTTTGTGCGTTTGTTTTCGCTTTAACGCCGTTTTACAACACTATTTCAGTCATGTAACGGCGGGCAGTTAACCTAACCAATGTTCCAGGATTCTGTACCAGTAGTACATACCTAACAAAAACAGGATCTCCGCAAGTAACTGACAACTTCCCCACATGATTCAGAGGTGGAGGACGAATGATTTCAGACACAAAGTCTTTTATCAAATCGTCACGGAGAATATAATTCCCACCCGGGGATCGAACTCACGACCCCGCGACCCGCAGACCAACGCTCTGCCTACTGAGCTAAGCGGGCGGGTTCGATTCTTTTTTACAGCCTTCTATACTGCTAATATGGGGAAGATGATATATCATAATACAACCAAGTAAGACCTAATAGACATGTCTTTATGACATTTAACGGGTCCTTATGAATTCAATTCAAATCCTAATTTGAATTTCTGGTATCGCTCTACGTTTTTACATGAATACAAACAGTAAATATGGCATCTGATTTTGAAGGGTTATACTTCCTTTGGTTAAAATGCCGTTGCCACATTATTTTAAGGAATATAGAATCTAAATTAATTGCTAAATACTACTTTAGGCAATTGTTTTCTTAGATCTTTGCTAAGGTTTACAAAGAAAGTATTATTGAATCCCTATTTTATTACATCCCTTTATTGCAAAACCTCGATCATTTCATGTGCAATATTGAAATCAGTATTTAACTAAGCATGTACTTGTGCATATTTTCTATTTAGACAGCTGCTTTATCTATATAAAAGTAATTTTGAAGACTTATAGAACTTAAGTATAGGGTTGCTTTTACGTTTTGTTTTCAACTAAATAATGCGCTCCATCAGACCGCTGGCTTGGGGCTGCACGCTAACACGGGATACCATCAAACGAGAGTGAAATAGTCGCAATCTTACAAAACTGTAATGAAATGTTGAAAATGGAAGGACTTTACAAACTTCCCATTCATAACTGGTGCAAGATTGGAACTTTGGGCGTTCTCTCTACGTCAGATTTAAAGCAAAGCTATATGGACTACAGACCGAGTGTCAGAGCGACGGCTGGAGGAATCGAGTAACATCAGAACTCTCATATACTGTATATATGACATTAATTACTCAATTATACCTTGATATTTGGTACTTTTAAATCTTTCGGATTCTTAAATGCTGTCAATGAAGTCCATTACTGGGGTCTCCGATATACAGAACAATGAAACAATATTATGGTGCTCCACAATCGGTTTTCCGGACAAGATTTGCCACGGATTCTTCATAAACTTGTTCCGATAAGAAGGTTTATACAGCTGGAATGAAGTCGAAGTATTTCGAGTTATAATATTGGTTACCTTTTAGCATAAAGCAGGCACTGTCAAATAAAATTAATAACTGTTCACGCTGCGCGACTTACTAGACACTGTTTCGATAGAGAAACCAGTTATCTAGAAACTTAAGGGTTTTTTTTTAAAAAATCGCATCCCACAAAAGTTGAAGCAAAAATCAATAAAAAGGGTAACAGAAAATGTATATGAAGTAACCCTTATCATGCTGGACACGATTGATCTATCTTTGCGACCGGTGCAGATCATGACCAACCTGCACATCCATGCAGTCTGATCATGATCCGAACTATTCGCCATTCAGTCACGGTTAAGCGTAATTATTGCTAAGAATGGGCCAGCAAATGCAATCACTTGAGGAGCAAATTGTACAAGTATTCGCACCGGATAGCAACATTACCTCAGAAGCTATTTCTTCTGTAAACTTTGGCTCCATGTTGTCCAAGGAGTATACACGCAAGTAAACAGTACCAGACAATAACAACAGTGCCTCATTACTTCCTTCTAAATTATCATTTAGAAGATCTAACAGTATGTGTTTCCACGAACTGCAATTAATCAAAAATAAAGCACCGTATTACAATTTTATTCTATGTAACATATAGCCATTAACGTTTGTATACCTGCGCGAAATTTTACAGCTGTAAAAGACCTGTATTTTTGTTTAAAAGTACAGTCATGATTATCTCAATTTTATACCTGTAGATTATATATAAAATCATTGATTTTACAGCTGTAGATTTCAATTTACAGTTGCAAAACGACTGTAAAACAGGTCGAATCATGCAAATGAGATACAGCTGTAAAAAAAAAGTTAAAGCTGTAAAAATGAAAAAGCTACAGCTGTAAATACGCCTAAACGTTACAGCTGTAGAAATATAACAAACGTTGAAAAAGAGTACAACATTTTAAGGGACGAAAACAAAAGTACAAAAATTTTTTAGGATGAATTGTATTTCTCTAGAAAGGGTAGCAATTACTACATAAATAGCAAAAAAAAAAGTTAGTAAAGAACAATATGAAATATGTTTCTGGTATAGCATTTGCAAAGTTAAAGAGTAGGATACAAAGTAGAAACTATGCATCATATATTGTTTATAAAACTTTCTTTGTCATGAAAACATATAACAATTTTGTAACTATTTTTTTTTAAAGTTTCAATTAAATTGTTAATGCCAGTACTTACATATGTCCTTTTACAACTATATTAGATAATTTAACATTTGCACTTACTCCATAATGGCTAAAATTCCAATATTTTAGATGATGTGGTGTCTCTGTAAATTTCAGTTATATCCCGCCGAAATGCATTAAAGATTGCTGACAGTACTCATGTTTCCCTCCAAAATTAGTTACAGCTGAAATTTTGAGACATGACCATTTTACAGCTGTAACTTTCAACTAAATTTTTTACAGCTGTATTTCTGAGACCAGCAATTATTTTCAACCTGTAAATTTCAACTGTATTTCTGGTAATTCTCCACTAACAGGTCTTTTACATCTTTAATTTTAAAATACATGTCTTTTCAGACGTTTTACAGCTGTAATCTAACTGGTTTTCCTTAGCCATTTTGTACAATAATATGAAAGTGGCTGCAACTTCTTCCACTTGCAACTGAAAATAAGGTTATTTCTTACATAAAATTCTAATTGAATTATGTTACTTTTTTTGCAAAAGAAAAACGTTTACAATTCATTTACTTTTCACCTTTAAGGATATATTTTCACTAAATTATTTCATCATTAGATTGATTTGAATACAGAAAATACTTATCAGGTATAATTACATTTATCTTGTCTGAAAGACAGCTATATCCGCCGCCACTGTTATGGATAGTAAAAGGGTTAATGGTAATTGGTGAAAGCATTGACTTTGTTAAGTATATTTTATTGTCTATGTATGAGGAAATCGATGAATTTGAAAATACTTCAAGGGGTTAAGGAGATACAGAGCAGACATAAAATGGGAGGCTCAAACCTTTAACCTTGAGTTGCTCATTTGATCCAAGTTTCATGAAAATTCTTCAATAGGTTTAGGAGACACAGAGCGGACACAGAATGGAAGGCTCAAACCATTGACCTTGTTATAAATAGAGTCAGGGGTCCTGTAATATATACATTTAAATATCGATTATTTCAAAGAAGAACTCAGTAATTTGTATTAAGATCAAATTCATTTGCGATATAAATGAATAACTAACGCCGTGGTGGCAATCAATGAATATGATATTAACTACACAGAAAGTACCTTGATATTTGTTACTTTTAAACCTTTCGAATTCTTAAATGTTGTTTAGCGATGCCACGTGGAAAATCCAGTACTGAGGTCTCCGATATACAGAAATATGAACGTGCTTATTCTACCATGTAGACAGAAAACATCACGGTTTCGTCTTTAATCCGTGACATTTTACGACAGGAGCGTTACAGAAATTTCGACATAAAATCTCGCGGATCTGGAAGTTGCCCGCGACATTTTATAAACTGACGGAAAAATTTCTCGCGGCTTTAAAATGGACGCTACCGGCCACCGTACCTTGTAGAACATTTACGAAATATATCTGGATACTTTTCTGAAAGAATCATTGTAAAGAATCATGATATCTACCGATTCATTGTAGTCCAACATCAGTTCAAATTTATATGATATGCTCCAACATCATTGTTTTTGTGGACAATTAGTTGATTCGTTTTTTTGTTGTTGTTTTTTGCTTTTTTTTTGTTTTTTGTTGTTGTTTTTCTTTTGTTTTTTTTTTTTTTTTTTTTTTGAAATATTACACCATTTCATGAAAATGCTATAAGAGATGCTACGTATTCTCTGTATGAACTACACACAGTAACCTCATGGGCATGCAACTAATTTTCTTAAGAAAACTTCATATCCAATTGTAGAAATATATTAGTGTGCCAAAGCAGCTGTCCATCTACTAATGACTTGCAGGTCACAAATAGCGGACATCTTTATATGCAATCTACTCAGTGTGATCAAAGCCTCATTCTCGCCATGTCAGTATGCTGTTCTGGATAGGGGAAACTTCCCGTTCAGGAAATCAATTTATGGGTTTTCCCTACTTACCGGGCCTTTTGAATAAAATTTAAAAAGAAGGATGATTTAACTTCCCGAACGGTAAGCAAAGGAAGTAGAGAAACCCAGTGGCTGACTTCCCGAACGGGAAGTTTCCCCTACGGATGAAAGAATTTTCAAAATCAGCTTACAATGTAAATATGAGAAATAGTAAACATCTCAACACTTGATCAAGATGGCATCCATTTTATATACTTTGCCATTGAAAAATGGATTTAATCTACTTAGGTACTCATAATCATTTTGTGTTGGATTTTGTATTCAAAAACTAAATTTTCATGCTGTACACTCTAAATTCAAGAAACTAGAGCCCGTATATTTGAAACAGTATTTGATGAATGAATAATTCAGCGCCGGGTAACTGACACCACAAACACTAAAATATCTGGCTCCATGGATAGCCATTTTCTTGTGCTTTAATCCGATTTATATTTTTTTTTCAGTAGCGGTCCGGCCGTTCTTTCAGTGTTATGATTTGCTGGAACGATGTCGTATAAAATCAGTTTCTTGCTAGGAATTGTATCCGACTTTGGTGTGTACTGATTAATTATTTTACAAATAATAAATGACTCACAAGTCAGTAGTCAAAACTATTTCGCGAGGACCGAAGATTGGATTTAAACCTAGCATTATGTTTTAAATGTAGTCGACTGTAATATAATACAAACTATAAAATGCAAAATTATCAAATACATTGAGAGTTACTGTTCGTTCTTTGTAGTATATTTCTCTATTCAAAGTACGTTACTTTATGTGAAAGTAAACAAAAACATAACGTTATGCTTCAAACCTAGACTTTGTTGTTTTGTGTTATTGAAATGTCCTGACATCACTTCGGTTTACAGAGGTTAGATTTCCTAGCTTTGTTTATAAACGCTACAATAAGAAAGGGTGCTACAACGTGCTTTATTTACTCTAAAGATCGTAAAATACGATATGCAAGAAAAAATAACCACTGTAGATACGAAGGGGAATTTCTTGCTTTCCTACGGTAAATTGAAATTAAACTTAAAACCGTAATAGTTGATTTCTTCTCAGACATTTCAATACTGTTTTTGCAAGAATTAATTGAACGGCATTTTATCATAAAGAATCAGGAAAGCATTTTCGCCACAAAGGCATTTTCCAATACCTCAGTTTTATGTTTGCACTTGCATATTATATTTTACATATACGAGATTTATATGTTCGTAGATTTATAACTTTTTCATAAGAAAACTTCGATTGTTTTTCTTTTCTCTATGAGATCTGTCACGTATATAGTCTATAACTATTCATGTTGTTATCGGAAAATAGTGAAACATTTACTTGATTCGGAGATAAGGGAAAATTTCATTTGTTTGAACATTTGAACAAAATGACATACATCTTAATAACACTTGGATTGCTTTTGAACAATATTTGCTTTGAAGTGAATAAATTAAACTCAATTGCAATTTGGTGTAACTTACTTTGTAGGGGAGTTGATACAATATCTTATCGAACTGATAAATTGTTTCGTGAAAAAAGTCATGTGAGAAAATAAATCCGACAAAAGCATATACATTTGTAACTGCAGTTTGCGCCAATTCAGTTGAACTAATAAATGTCGGTGTAAATGATTTTCTTTTTCACTGATACAGAACCAGAAGCTCTAAAACAACCAGACGGATTAAAAAAAAATTAAAAACGAAACCTGGATAAATTTCTGCCTTTCTTGGTGTAAATGCATTATCCCTTTTCTCTCTTTCTACTGGGGGAATTCTCAATTTCTTATGAGGAAATTTCTTTGTTACTACATTCCGCGTATTGCAGGAAAAATTGTACACCATTTATTTACAGCAATCGCAGTTTAACTTCCCAGTCTACAAAAATGTTACTCTTGAATAGTATGGAGTTAAAATATGAAGACAAATATTCCTTTATTATTCAATGAAATAATTCGCGCCTTTCCTCCTATTGTAATTGATCATTTCAATTTCTAGTACCTCTCGAAATGAATTCATTTCAAACCACATGTAACGGAAACGATGCACTTTAGTGACTTAATTTAAGAAATAATAAGTTCCCAAACGCGGTTTATCGTAGAATAACCCGTGTTTTGAGTTCTAATACGTAAAAATATATCATGAAGGCCGTAGGCCTGAGTTATATATTGTTTCGCATAAGAACAAAAACCTCGGGTACTTCTACGATAAATCACACTTGGGACCTTATTATTTCGATTCTAACACAACATAATAGTATCAACAGTGTTAGTAATCACAGTACTGAAAGTACAGAAAGGTTGGCTACCACAAAACACTGGATGAAATCTGTTGGAGAAAGGTGTTCGCAAAATCTTAGATATTATGGGTTTTCCATATCAAACTAAGGCGAGCATAGGGTATTGATGTAATGAACCATCTTGATTAACTTGTGAAGGTAGTGTAAGGATATTACAGACTACAGATGGTGAAAAAAGAAACATTGTGTTTGCTTCATTGGGGATAACAATATTTGTGAGACAAACGGCACATAATGCTCACTTGGGAATCTGAAACCACAAAAATTAATATCTTACAAGAATGTCAGGTTCCGAGAACGTAATCCAATCAAACAACATAAGATAATGAACGAAATTCGTAGTTTATTCGAAAGACGTAGTTTATAAAATGTAAACCATGGTTTACGGTCGATATATTAGGATTAAAAAATCAACCATGAATTTCGGTGTGAACCTGCGTTTACGAATCTTAAACCCCTGTATACGAACGTGAGCCTAGGTCTATGATCTTGAACCAGAGTTTACAGACGTGACATGTATGAAAATTGTCCAATAATTACATGAACCCAGGTTCACAGTCGAAAAACTAGGATTAACTATGGATAAACTAGGTTTTTCGAACTTAACAGCATGCAAACCTATTATTTCGAGCGAAAACAAAGAGCATCGTAGTAAACCATAGTTCACACTCGTAAACATAGGTCCACGTTTGTAAACCCAAGTTAAAGTTCAATCGAGAAACCTAGGTAAACGAACCTAAACATGGGTTCAAGAGCGTAAACTATGGTTTACGCGCGTTGTCCTATGTTTTTCGCTCGAAAATATTAAGTTAGTATTCGATAATCCTAGTTTTTCGACCAAGAATGTAATGATTGGATTACTGGATTGCAGCGAACATTGTTTATTTGGGTTTACGAGATGAACCATAGTTTACGAACGTGAACCTAAGTTTAAGTTCAGTAAAATTGTTTTCTCGAACAAGACTATGATTTTTGGTCGTAATCTTTTGTTCACGAGCGTGAACCTATGTTTACGGTCGTAAACCCATTTTCACGGTCATAACGTAAGTTCTCGATCGTTAACATATGTTCACGTTCGTAAACTATGGTTTACACTCGTGAACACTGGATTACGCCCGTAAACATAGGTTCACACTAGTGAACTTAGATTAACGGCCGAAATCATAGTTCAGCTGAAAAAAAAAAATTAAAAAAAAGATAAAAAAAAAAAAGTTTAAAACTGGGTTCAAGGGCGTAAACTATCGTCAACGCCCGTTATATTGTGTTTCGCTCGAAAATATGGGTAAGTATTCGAAACACTTGCTTTTACGTTCTGAAAACCTACTTTATCGATTGTTAATTCTAGTTTTTCGATCGTGAACCAGGCTTCTCGTTATAATGGGCAGTTGGCGTGCCATAACCGTTTATATATGTTTATAAAGAAGCAATAATAAACATTTAGGAACATAATATCAGATAAAGTATAAAAATAACAAACACACCATCTATACTTCGATATGCACCCCCCCCCACACACACACACACACCCCACACACACCACCACCAACCCACACACACAAACACATCATGTATGAATGTTCGAACACTGATCAGATGGGGTGATTTTCTTGTCGGTATGAGGGAAACCCGCTACAAACCGGACTGTTAATGATTATGGTCTAGTCCTGTTCCTTCCCTGATACGATGATTAGGAAAATTGACAGACCCGTAATAGTGTACCTCCTTTTTTGAAGGGTATTCCATTCCTACCATAAGACTACTTTAACTAATTTTTCAGGAAGGCGTTGTTTCAAGCCCCACTAGGACCAAACTTTGTTCATTATATTTCTTTTTTCAAGTAAGATAAACTGTTTTTTTAATACTTATTATCATTGATTTGTCGTACAAAAGTGGAAATTTTTCATTTGATTAGCAATTTTTTGCTGTTTAAAATGAATTTAGCCTGAAGGGTGAATGTTTCTAGACATCTTTGAAAATACTTTGTTACATTTTGTAAAAGTTCTTGATTTTGCATTTATTCTTTAGTTTACAAAGTTTGGAAGAAATGTAGGTAGGTTTTACTTCTACTCTATGGTTCTTTTCTTTTTGAATACAGAGAGAAAGGCTATAATTCTTAAGAGTTGGCGCTTAGTTTCTGTCCGATTAAATTCTCTCCGTGGCCGAGTAGTTAAGGTCGCTGACTTCAAATCACTTGCCCCTCATCGATGTGGGTTCGAGCCTCACTCGGGGCGTTGAATTCTTCATGTGAGGAAGCTATCCAGCTGGCTTACGGAAGGTCGGTGGATCTACCCAGGTGCCCGCTCGTGATGAAATAATGCACGGAGGGGCACCTGGGGTCTTCCTCCACCATTAAAGCTGGAAAGTCGCCATATGACCTATCATGTGTCGGTGCGACGTTAAATCCAAAACAAAAAGAAAAGAAATAAATTCTCTTACTCGAGGCTCCCAAGAAAAATTGTTATCGACAATTTTATTTTGTGTTTTACTATTATTACGCAATACTTTGAGGTTTCATTTAGTAAAATATGACGTAAAATGACTCTTCTACGATCGTTTTGCGCAATGGCTATCACTTTGAAATTTGTCTCTGTTTCAGCTGGACGAAAAAAAAAACATGATTTGTACAAGATTAGTAAATAAAAAATTAAAAAAACAATCAAACCACAAAGACATGGTTAAAGTCGTTTTAAAGATGCAACACAGTGCGAAACACTGTTAACTTCAGGACTGTATCAATTAATGCATTTGTTAAACATTACCGTTACGGGTCCACTATTTTAATATAACCTGAAATGCAGTTGAAAACGTGTGTTTAAACAAAATGGTGACACAGCACATTTTACAATATATCTTTCAGCATTCGCCAGAATGTTTCTAAAATGAATTTAGTATAGAAATAGCCATATAGCATGTACGCTCTTTAGGTATACAACTCGTAAATTGGTCATTTGTTTCCTCTCTGGTTACCGTGGCAATTTATTTCATATTTCTTATTTTCCATGTTATGTCAGGTCGTCGAAAAATGCGCAGTATAACTCATATCGAAAATTGTTTCTCGGAACCAGCGTTTGTTTAATTAGCTATTTACAGACCGGGGTCATAATCTATAACGAAACGGTCAACAGTGTTGAGTTACGAAAAAGTTCGATTCATACAGATATTTCATTCATAGGGGCGAATTAATTTACCATCATTATGTAATATTTTCTAATTTTATTTTTCAAGTACTTACCGTTAGAAAAATAAAACATTATTATAACATATTAAAGCAAATAGATTTATTGAAACAGGTAAGTTTAACAATCTTTATACAACTCTATGGCAAAACTGATAAACGTGTCGAACTATTTGAATTGCGCATGGAATTATATTTTGTGTTGTCAGTCTCAGCACCTTTGAACTTTAGACAAACTTTGTGGAATCTCGATTTATGGTTATTGTCATTGCACGCTAGTGGTTTATTGCAGGATAACTCGAGCTAGATTTTGTTCTACATGTATTTTTGTTTTTTTTTTGTTTTTGTTGGATTTAACGTCGCACCGACACATGATAGGTATGTTCTACATGTAGGTTATTTGCTGGTCGTGTTAAAATGTTGCATAATTGGTATCACATACTATCCATCTAGACACCCATCTCCCTTAAAACTTAAAATTTGCATTTAGCTTATTTTGTTTTGTCTATTTTCAGTATCTTGATATTATAAAATGATAACTGTATTGAATTATGAACATAATATGTGTTCAGAAATAAAATGAAACAGACAAATATTTGAGGATAGAACCTGAGCTTGAAAACGGTCACTTATATCTTGCTGAATCCGGTAGCTTACATACAGTCTGCGTCATACATGTGACGACCTGTATTAAGCGACTTCATTTTATCAAATTCCAGGTCTTAATCCCAAACGTTTTAATTATGTAAATGCATCCTTTTCGTTAAGTGGCCAGCGACAACATAAGACCGGCCGTAGTGAGTAGAAATACATGTGCAAAAGTATAAAAGTATCTATTAAGTGATTGTGTATTATTGATGGGCCGACAATCGGCGACTTTCGGATAATCGTCGGCGTGGCATTTATGACTGCGATCGCCGACTTCACTTTTCCCTGACCAATTTAATACTTGGCACCCTAAACGGATAATTTAGTTGTTTATGGCCTCTTTATTTCTGGTATTTACGGTTCTTTGGGGCAATTATGCCAAGGGAAACTACTTTTCTACAAGAAATGGCCTCCAACATGTTTGTTGAAAATGTCTCGAGAGAACTCGAGGTCATCTATGATCACCCAGATTTTGGAAGATATTTGACTTTTACAAAATTAAATGCATTTATGTTCTCTTGTAGAAATAAATGGTGTTATTTTTTGGTGATACATGTGCACTTATTGTCATGTTGAAAGAGATTACTTGTCGGCTATTTTTCATCATTAGTTGCATTCCGTTATACGGTTTGTTTCGTTAATTTATAATCTACACGCTTGGCGGCAAAAATACGAGAAGTCCGTGCATGTATTTGCAACGCCCTTGAACCAGTTTACTAGCTGAAATCGTCCGAACAACATCGATAGAAAAAAATGCTGTATAATAGTTACCTCGTAGTTTGAATTCAAGCTGTTACGTTGGTTGGATGGAACTCTGGAGAAAGAATGGTTGCTGGGACACGAAAGGAAGGTAAGTTTTATTTAAGGTAAATTTTCATTTTGGAAATTATACCGGACAGACTCATAATATTCATAACATACATATACGGACTTGTTCAGAAGAAGTAGAAACTACTTTCTAAAGAGGTCACCTTGTTTGGTAATATGTATTTTGTCTTACAAAACATGTATTTCAGCTGTCCACATTCTATTTTGTACAAAATATCAAACTTCTTTTTCAAACATATTTTTTCTCTATGTTTGTTTTTTGTTGTGTGTCTTACATACTTATCTAGGTACTCCGGGAAATGAAAAATAGTTTCTTTTATATTTGTTGAAATACTGCAGTTTTTGGTCAATTTTACAGCTCTACTTTCACTTTCATTTTGCAATTTTTGCATTTTTTTGAAATGTACATAGTTTGTAACACTTTCAACTCCCGGAGTACCTGGACAAATATTTTAGACACACAATGATTATAAAAATAATGACAAAATACTTTTGAAAAAGAAGCTCGATATCTTCTACAAAATAGAACATGAACAGTCAAAGCACATGTGATATAAGACAAAATGTGTTGTTCAAAATGGAATAACCTGTGTTCTACTTATTATGAACATTTTGGTGTATTCTTTATGATAGACCAAGGCCTATGTGGCATAAAAAAACTAAAACAAAAATTCACCCGAGGGGTTGTTTCAAAAGACTTTACTTGAACCTTAATGTTGTTGTTTTTCGTGCATAACAAAGCTTGTTTTAGAACAGTATTCAGCTTATCATAAACAGTCATTCAAAATCTCCAGCTCTGCGCACATGTATGTTTTTTATAGTTGGTCAATTATCATGTAACAAAAGCTTAATTTACTGTAATTTTAGATAATCAAAAGTACTGACAATGATGATAACGATGATTAAAATATCGGTATCAAAATGTTCAGGTTTGTTAGCATGATTTAAAGTGGTGACACATTTTGAGGATGATAATGGCGATATGCACTGATATGTATACAGTACGATAATGTTATTATAATGGCGATGATGATGATGGTGGTATGATGATGATTGTGATATTACGACGATATGACAAAAAATTTGTTGATGATGATGATGATGTTTAGGCTATTACGATAATATGGTGATATACAGTTTGTGTTTATACGATCATAATGAGATGATGATGATGGTATGATGATGATTTGATGACAATATGGCGTTGATAGTACGATTTAATTACGATCATTAATATGATAATGACTATAATTGATGATGATGGTAATGATATAACATGATGATGATATGATGATACAACAATGTCGAGATGATAATGATTACCATGATGGTACGTTTTGAGAATATCATGATATGATATTACACGATAATATGTTTTGATTACGATGGTTATATGGTATAATGAATCAGTTATGATGATGGTGATGGCATGCTGATGATGACAATAATGAATGTGGTATTACAGAATGATAATGATATGATATCATGTTGGTACATTATGGTACATTATGAACGACGGTGACGTCGATGATGGTAAAGATGACAATGATGATTATATTCTGATGATGATATGGTAACAATGGCGATGATGATGATGATGATGATGATGATGATGATGGCGATTACTGATGTGAATAATTATGAAAATGCTCCATATTACTAATTCGTCTTAATATATTGTAATCATTAAGTATTTCACTTTGCTAGCGATGCTCCAACATTAGGGGGATACCGCCTCGGTAGCCTAGTGGTAGAGCGTCCGCTTCGAGTGCGGGAGGTCGTGGGTTCGATCCCCGACCGTGTCATACCAAAGACGTAAAAAATGGTACTAGAAGCTTCTTCGCTTGGCGCTCAGCATTAAGGGGATAGTGCTAGGACTGGTGAGCCCGGGGTCAGTATAATGTGACTGGGTGGGGTATCATGCCACGTGTCTACGGCGTGATATTCCAGTGAGGCAGCACTATAAAGTTGGGCATTGTGCTCACTGCTACAAGTAGACACCGTCGTTTATATGACTGAAAAATTGTTGAAAAAGACGTTAAACCCGAATACACACACACACATCAGTACAAGAAAACATGACGTCTAGTTTCAGCTACAAATATAAAGGTGACTGTTATGGTAAAACAGAATATAGATTGAACTTCATTATAAATGGTAAAAGTATCTTGTTTACGTCTTGAATTAGTGAAGGTAAGTTATTCCTTTCATATACTCTTAGGGTAATGTAATTAACATATGATTTTGACAATGAAAACTTGGGGGAAAAACAGCATTATGTGTATTGATTGGACGAATTTTATTTCATAAAATATTTAGTGGCCCTCAATACACATGTCATCGTATGTGCATTTCGGTATGGCATATAGCAATTTATGAACTGAAGTTCACAATGAGCAATTCGCTTCACATTCTCATCGGCTGTGAATGAAGAAATCTCTGCAATTTGCCAGTTTCTTCATTGTCAGTCTATAAAACGGGCTTCTGCCTCTTTGCGTTGCCTGTTAGTTGCTATGCCATTTAGCTAGTGATTTTTCTTGTGTTCATGTTCATTTCTTAAAATTTAAACATGCTATGTACCATAATATCAATGAAATAAAGTCGCGGCCATTTCCCATCTATCTGTGTGTTTGTTGTTTTTGAATGCTAATAAGAATAATTAAGAAAATTATTACTGACGTCGTAAAACGACATAGATATAGCGAACCTCATAAAATATCTGTATGTTCTACCTTGATCGTAACCGATCTTAAGTTGGCCCTTGCATCAAGAACTAGACAGCCACCCACCTGCCTTTGGTAACTTCATGGGTTCATTCTTTTGTGGGTTGCTTAACACAGGTCTGGCTGTATACTTTGTAATGGAGAGGTCGCGATGTTGCACTTTGGCGGATACGCATACGTGTAGGTTCAAAGAACATCTCAAGCGACAAAAATCAGACAAGTAAAATTATTCACATATAAGTCATTTGTAAGCGTGTAAGTTCTGATCAGGTAAAGATTATCTGAAAGTCTTTGGCATACGCTGAATATTACGTATACTTGTAAAAATCTAATTCACATTTTGTATGCGCATGTGCATGATATCGCTATCTCTCTGTTACTGGACATGCTGCCTGCTGTTCATAATAGGTTCTACCATCGCCAATAAAATAAGCTGGGAAAACCATCATCCCAAACTCTGGACATTAGTATTGGAGTATGCAAAGCATGTCGGAAGACTTACGCAAACAAAAGTATTCTTAATAATTAATTTTGTGAGATTTGTAAGAATCAATAAATCGCTAGTACTATTTTGCTGAACCCCAAATATTTTTTTATTTAATTTTTAACACAATATCACTGGATTAATACTGTCTGTCTGCACCCTGGTGATATTCAGACGAGTACCTGATTTGAAGTTTCCTATCTTCACAAATATTGTACTTTTTACGCTGTTAAGGGGACGCATATTGCTACATTCACATTTCATACAGAAATGAGGAAGGGGTGCATATTCAAGACAAGAAACGCGGCAATGCCACGAAACCAGGTTTTCAACACTTTTCATAAGAATAAACAAGAGTGCCAGAATGTCACAATATACGCCCGTCACAGCAAATTTCTTTACTCTAGCACCTGTATTTGCAGATGTAATTTTAATTTTGTGGTTGTTTAGTAATAATTGTAATTCTTTTGTTTTTCTAAGTCCACAAAAAAACTCCTTACCAGGTAGAGATACCTTAAAATACACCTAAAATTAGAAAGTAACAACTATGTTGTACCACAGAAAAGTGGTCTTGGTTTTTCCCTACGGTCAGTTATAAAAAAGTTACAATATAAGTTATTTATAGTAACAACTAAGGGAAGTTAATCTTAAAAAAAAAAAAAAAAAAAAAAAAAAAAAAAAAAAAAAAATACAAAAAAAAAATTGTAAGTCCACACAGAAATCCTTACCAGGTAGAGATTGGTCAAAATACACCTCAAAATTGGATGTAACATGCATGTTGTACTACAGAAAAGTGGTCTCGATTTTTTCCTACGTCTAGTAATGAAAAAGTTACAATATAAGCTATTTATAGTAACAACAAAGGGAAGTAATTCTAAAGAAGGGAACTGCGCAAGACACTTCGTCTCATGATGGTGTATAATTGTGCCAAGTTACATCAAAATCCCTCTATGCATGAAGAAGATATGCTCCGGACAAAGTTTTCATTCTTGTATCCTTTGACCTCTAAGTGTGACCTTGACCTTAGACCTAGGGACCTGGTTCTTGTGCATGACACTCCGTCTCATGATGGTGAACAATTGTGCCAACTTTCATCAAAATCCCTCCATGCATGTAGAAGATATGCTAACCCTAACCCTAACCCTATTTTTAGTAACAATGACCTTGACCTTGATCCCAAAAACCCCAAAATCAATCACAAGCTACAACTTTATATAAGTTTTTTATACACCAAGTTTCATCATGATAGCTCATTCCTAAGTTAAGTTATTGACCGGAAACCCTTTTTCTAATTTAAGTAACAGTGACCTTGACCTTGACCCCAGAAACCCCAAAATCAATCCCAGCCTTTGTCTTGATATAAGCTATATACAAACCAAGTTTTATTCAAATATCTTTACCGAAACAAAAGTTATTGACCGGAAACCCTTTTTCTATTTTAAGTAACAGTGACCTTGACCTCAACCCCAGAAACCCCAAAATCAATCCCAGCCTTTGTCTTGATATAAGCTACATACATACCAAGTTTTATTCAAATATCTTTACCGAAACAAAAGTTATTGACCGGAAACACCAGTTTGACGCCGCCACCGCCGCCACCCGCCCGCCCGACCGACATCTACCCCAATCTAATAACTCAGGTTTTCGTTGAAAACCTGGTTAAAAATAATGCAGGGAAGACAAAAAATATGTTCCTAAACTGAAATAATACTGATTGACACCTGTAATATTCAGTACTTTGTGGATAAGGATGTGGTACTATGAATATAATAGGAAAACGTAGGTCTTTGTTAAAGTACATTCAACACAAAATATTAAGCTTTTGTAAAAGGAAAAAGAACAGGTTTTTTACAATACCAGTGTTACAAATAATGCTGAAGGGATGAGATTTTCTTTCTAACGCACCAGGTTTGCTTAAACATGTAAAAATTTAACGCCACGTCATTTCAACTCTGGATCGACGCCATTTTTCTCATTGGTAAAAAATGTAACCAAAAAAATCAGAGTTGGGTTAGCAATGCAAGGGCATAACATGACATTCTACACAATTAATACCTTAGAACAGATATCTAAGATGTTACACAGGTCTGGTGGGTTAAATGCATAACGTCGATCACTTGAAATTGTGAAAGGTGGTTAATTTTAGTTTATTTACATGGTTTTTAATTTTCCCACGACTTTTCGGCGATTCATTGCAAAAAGTATTACTGCGCCGGACGAACGGTAACTCTGATAAACAACGGGAGACAACTTAGGTGTCAGCACGTGTATGATTTTTCAAAAAACATGTCAATGATTATAATTTTTTATCAAATAACGAATCCTATTCAGATATTCGTCTTTAATATCAGAAAATTATTAGTTTCTATGGACATTTATCAAAAAATATTACTTACAGTGGACTTCTTTAACTCGTTTCCGCTTCAGTTGTGAGTCACTTCCGTTATACTTTTTGAAAACAATAACAAAACACAAAATGAATCAATAAAGTCGCTTATAAACCGACTGCTACTAATAAACTTTGTTAATGTGGCAGTTGACCTCAATACAATCGACACTGTTTATTTTCCAATACAGGTAAATCCAATATTTGCTTTACAATGGATCTATGACGGATTATCTCTGAACACCCCTGGACTTATTGGACTCAACTGCCACATTATCAAAGCTTATTAATACTTAGATCAGTGCAAGTGTAGTTGTTGTTACAACATAATACTTGTTTATTACGTTATGAGATAAAGTTTTTCATGAACTGCATAATCAATTAATTACGTTTAGATGATATTGCATTTACAACTTGTCTGATCCCGTTTTTACGTGAATAACAACAGTCTCGTGCAACTCGTGCAAACAAAGTTATGAAAAGTATGGTGGAAAATTCAAGGACAAATTATAAATGACATTAAAGTGAGGATAACTGTATATTCGTCCAGTTTTGATCTTTGACATTCCTGCTGTGTATTAGTAAGTTTTGTGAACAAGGTTAGAATGTTACTTTTGCACATATACACATTGATTGGACCTCTCAAACAAATTACATACCTTATTTTAGGGATTTTTTAGACAATACATTTTCAAAAGTTTGTTGAATGTGTTTTGATATTTAAGTGCATTGTAGTTCATGAATACCAAGTTGAAAATTAATAATGAAACCATTTCTGGGCCCTTATTGTAAGCCACTCGACTTCTGTTACGATAAATGTTTAATGTATTAAGGGCAATATACTCTTTTAGTTTTGAAATGTGGCATGCCTTGACCACCATATCTTTTCATATGCACTACTTTGTAAACAAACTAAATAATGTGTTTTATCTTACATATGCAAAATGAAAATAAAGACAGTGAACTTATTTCACTTATTTTTCTTTAAATTAGAATCTGTAGGATATTGATAAATGTTTTGACAAGGTAAAGCACTATTATTTTCGCACAAAAATATTAATTGTTGACTTTGAATGTACACAATAAGTCGTATATAATTCAACAATAACTTTCTTGTTTGAGTTTTTCTCATTTTTATTTTAGTGAGCAACCCTTTGCGTACTTATAACAGTTGAAAAAGTATCCATTTCATGTACCAAAACTTTGTACTTTTTTGCAGGTAAATGTTATCATACCCCACCCACTTTTTTCTAATTTCAAAGCCTGCATCCCCTAAACAAAATTTTGATCTTCTACACAAAAATGACACCTGACCTTTAATACCAGGTTTGACCTTGACTTATTTTCTCCTCCATGACATCGTCTGACATATATACAGTAAAATAAACAACGATCAGTTACTAAAATGACAAAACGATTACTTTTAAACAATAAAAATTATTACAAACAGGTGGTATTATTGCAACATTTTACTTACGTTTTGACCTTTGACCTTTGATATTATGGTTGACCTTGAATGTTTTGAAATTATATTTGCATACCAGACATCGCCTAATTTTTATACATTAAAATGAACTGATATCGTTGACTAATATCGACAAGATACAAGAAGAAAAGTTAAATAGCTATTTTTTCATTCTTTTACTTGAATATGACATTTGACCCTTAATATCACATTTGAACTTGTCTGATTTCTGACGATATCTTTATTACTGACATTGTAGGACATATATACAATAAAATTAATCACGAGGAATTACTAATAATGATTAGAAATAGCTGTTATATTTCAAACAGGAAGCTATTCATTCAATTTTTCACATAAATTTGACATTTGACATTTGATATAAGATTTACCCTTGGCAGTTTTGGGGTTACATCTGCACTGCTGACTTTGCCTGACATACAGACATTAAAATGAATTAACTTCAGTGACTAATCATGTGAATACATATTTAACAGGTTAGAAAAAGTAAAGGTAATATTTTTCACACTTTTGCATGAAAATGAAATTTGACCTTCAATTACCAGGGTTGACCTTGACGTTTTGCAATAAGATTTGCATTTCTGACTTTGGCTGATATATACACATTACATAGATAAAGCTGAGTAACTTATGATGACAAACTAATTTTAAAGAATAAAAATAAATTTCAAATATGCCAATTTTTGTGATTTGTACATAAATTTGACCTTTGACCTTAAATATCAAGTTTGCCCTTTATTCCTATTTGATGAATTTCTTTTTGCTGACATTTGTTGACATAAATACATTTACTGACAATCAGATAGTTACTGTAATTAAACAGTGAAAAAAGCTGGTAGACGTAAACTCTACCATACCCCCTAAATTTTTTGGTAGACGTAAACTCTACCATACCCCCTAAATTTTTACAAGTTTTAACCCCCCTATCACAAACATAAGTGAACAAAATATAGATAGGCACGGCTTTGACACTTAAGAAATGGGTTTTCATAGAGGATATGAAATATTGTTTCCAAAAAAGTATAAACTTCTTTTGGCCTCAATTGTTGCAATAAAAGTCCGTGAGCTCTCGGACTATATTTATAAACATGTAATTTAAAAGTTTTCTAAACATAAATGTTCTGTGATATTGACTTTGGTCAATTCCAAACAATGTATTGGCATCATTTACGAAATAATGATACATGCAGAAATGTCGTTGGAAAGACCGATAGAAATTGTCTTCAGACATTTATCCAGCAATTTATTTGACGTCTGTAACACTTCACAAAATGATTGCTGGTAAGAGGTCATCAGATTAAAGGATGCTATTACAAACACTTTAAACTGCTTATCGTTTCCGATTAAAATGTGAAGACGATTAATTGAATAAGCATCTTATTTTCGGGGAATGTCTGGAACCGATTTTCAATCAGAATATTTTATCCAAAAATTATATAACCCTTATTGATTTTGGTGCAAGTATGTGAGGGAAAAAGTCCAGTATATTGTATCCGTTTGATATATGAAGGTAAGCTTGGTATCAAAACGACAGCAGTGGTCACTGTTGGTATTTAGGTCAGTAGCTCAGTCTGAGGTCAGTTAAATATCTACTTTTAGTCAGATAATTTTATGTTACTGGAGTTCATATATAATTACGTTGTGAGATATTTTGTGCTAGATGTTGTTCGTCTAATTCAGCAGCTTCCTTAGCAGAGGAGCAATTAATAGTTCTTGTTCCAAGTAACATAAACATATCGTATATATTTTGATTATTAGTTCCTTATCATTTCCATCTGATTTTTTTTCTGGTTCTGTTTTAGATTGCAGGGAACCAAAACAACTTTCAAATGTAACAATAGATGTAACCAATGGTACAACATACGGATCTTTTGCTAGTATTAAATGCAGTCCAGGGTATACGTTACATGGTGATAATATCAAAGAATGTTTGTCGAATGGCAGCTGGAGTGCGTTCAGTACCAACTGCACTCTGAATGGTATGATAGAAACTAATAACAAATCAGTTTTCTAGCTATGTGTTACTTTTATGTTTGCATTGCTTATGTTTGTTTTTTTTTTGTTTTTTTTTATTTTGTTTGTTAGTTTGTTTGTAAGCTTAACGTCGCACCGACACAACTATGCTTCCGGATGACCTCCTTTAGATTTTTAACAGTTCATAAGTGTCGTGTGCCGGCTGTAGAAAGACTGTTTTACAAATGTTTGATTTTTAAAAAAAATGTGTACTTATTTCACTTTTTCTCAAGACAATAACTATGCAACGATTGAATAGAATTTTAAGAAACTAGATTTACTGACGATAGGTAATGAGACCAACTGTGCGGGCCTTGAAACTTAATCTCAAGCTTAAACGTTTAAATTACTGAGTTATATTCTTCGTTTAAAACTCAATTTTCAAAATATTGTTTTATTAAGCATTGTATCTTAATAGATGGCGATCAGAGGAACTGCAGTGTACAAGACGTATAACTCTCACTTGAATATTTTTAGTTAATCCCCCTTTTGCACTTGAATTTTGCATAACCTTGTTAGTATGATTGGAGTCAAGCTAGATATTAAATAGAAATTGATATACAGATGAATCCTTAAATCTATCAACTGTTACTAATCTGCAATGATTACATCCCGTTTCATAAAATCTTTTAAGAACAAAAGTTATATCGATACAATTACATTACATCGATTGAAAAAAAATGGTCTGACCTGAATTCGAACACATGGTAACAAGCATATATCGCTGCGCTTCCGAGCCATTGGTTAACTACATATGTTATTTTAGTTTATGTAGATATTCTCAGGATACAAATACCGCGTAATATTACGAAACCGTCCGCAAATATGGTGAATGAGTATCCGGCAATGCATTGTTGTTTCAACAATAGACGTAAATGTATTTCACAGGTGTGAACTTTACATCTGTAAAAACCCCTGTTGAATATATACTTGAACTGATAAATAGTTTATTTTACTTTTATCTTTTTTCATCACAACACTCACTACTGGATGCACATGCCATTAAATGGGTCATGAAATTGGCCTTAATTTTTTCAAAGGTTTTTAACAGAGTTTTAACAGGTCACCATTAAAATTCACCCATTACTTCTTACTATTTAATGGGATTTTCATGACCAGAGTTTTAATGCCATACATTAAAAATGACTTTGATGGCCATGAAAAGCTGCTTAAAATAAACCATTAAAATAAGTTAACAGGCTCCTTAAAACTCCATTAAAATTTTTAATTGGCATGAAATTAATGTGCCATTAAAAACTTACCCCTTAATTCCCCATTAATTAGTAAGAACTAATGGGGCCATTAATTTTTTTAATACTCTGTTAATGGCCGTTAATTATTAAAAAATTGATTAATGGTCTCATTAAATATGTCAGATTCGATTTTAAATGGATTTATAATATTTTAATTGTATATCAAATTAAGGGCCATGAGAATTTGCCTTCAGAATTAGACATCTTAAGATAATCAACTTCATTTTAATATTTGCCGTATTGATTTAAACTACGTATTACTACACATGTAATAGTATCTATACATATGTACTGTTTTGTCAAATGCTAGAAGAATATTTGTTTCTTCTTTTTTCTCTTACGTTTTTGTAATGTAAACACATGTAACAGCCTCGTACAAACATTTGTTATATTGTATCCTTATTCTGTCATATGTTCATATGAAATGAGAAAATAAATGGATATTGTATTGTATTGAGTTGTACTGAGAAGGGATTACAGGTACCGGTTTAATAGATCAAGTGACCATATGGGTAGTTTTAACTATTCAACATTATAATATTGACAAACATTTTGACCAAGTTTCCATTGGTACAGACATTAGGCATCAGGTGTATTAAAAAAGCAACTGTTGATGACAACGTCAGCACACAATGGGTAATCACAATTTAGCTCTACTTCAGTATTTTGTGCTCACATGCATGCACTGTACATCTAAGAGCAAATGTTTGAGGGATTGCATCACAAGTAGCTTCTCCCATCTCCAATTAAGCGTACCACACTCTTTGATTCATTGAAACAAAGAAGCGATTGATCTGCCCATGCCCCAAATGAATTTAAATCAGACTGTAAATCTTCATAATTATGTGTACTGTTCACTTCTCTATAAACCTTAGTTTCTACTCAAGAATTTGAAAATCTAAACTAGTCTGAACACATTTGATAATGTAAATTCCTTACCCCACCTGTTTTCTTATACAAATGCTTATTATTTGGATAAGAAAAACAAAGAACAGAAAAAGTGGCATGCATCAATACGTATTTACCCTTACCAAAATATTGTAGATTGATGTTATCAAATAAATTAATACATTTCCATCCGACTTTCATTGAAATAAATCCGATTTTTGTAGGAACACAATTTGCCAAACATTTGAAAAACAATGGCGTAACTGAATCAAGGGGAAATAACTTCAATGCAACTAAATATAACATCATGATATATTATAGACGATGTGTGCGTAGTAGGTATTTATTGTGATTAAAGTCCATTTTAGAACAATATGAGACTGGAATTATAAGCATTCAATAGGAGAGCAAGCCAAAAACCAAAAAGAAAATATATACGAATCACATTTTACAGAATTTAGGATTTAATGGGCATTACATTGCTGTTAAGGGCCATTAAGTTTACTCTTAAATGAAATCGTACACAACCTGAACATTCAATGGGTATTAAATCAAATTTAATGGCCATGAATAATCCTGTTAAATTAAAAAAATACAGAATTTCACTATTTTTTCAAAGCCATTAACTATTTTAGCTACCAAACTAAATTTTTAATGGCATGATTCATAGTTAAAAATGGGTGTTTTAATGGTATTTTAACATGTAACCCATTAATATTGTGAAACCTGTTAAATAAAGTGATGCAAGAATTAATGGGGTTAATTAACGGTTTTTCCTATTTTAATGGATATTTTACAGGGTTTTAAAACATGTTTAATGGTATGTGCATCCAGTAGTGACTGTAGACACAAGTTAACAAAAAAAGTGTTTGTTTCCGGTATCTCGACCTTCCCTAAATTCTTGACACGACCCTAAATGTTTTATGGCCTTGGAGAAGTTTTTTTCAACTTTTTAAACAAACATCGCTCGAGTTGATTTCCAGTTAAACAAAGAAGGAGATCAAGCTCTGTATATTCTGCGATAAACATCGGTTGACGCGCGGACCGGTAAGAAAGCATTATGACGTCAAATATGATGTCAAAGTTCCGCATGACGCCCGGTTCATTCCTCCTTGATTAAATGAAGTCCAGAATAATAATTAAAATATTTCAATGAGCATGTCAGAATGAAAACAACCAATGCCTTCTTGTGATTTATAGTCCAATATACCACGGTTCATCATTCAGATGCTTCGGTATTTAACCACTCGGACTAACGCCCCCGTGGTTCAATTACTACGCATCTGAATGATGAACGTGATAAATTACACGACAAACCACTGAAAGGCCTTGATTATTTGTTAAATAATTTTTGAAAAGTCCAATATAATCCCAAAAAATACCGAACTATCTACCCTAATTTGTTTTGCATGTTACTGGAAACAAACAATCGTTTTAGGCCTAATACACGATAAAACATGAACATAACATCTTATCTCTTTATTAACAGTGTGTCCTAATGTAACAGCTCCAGCAAACGGGTCCGTTAACACTAGTAAGAAATCTGTGGCTGTATATTCTTGTATCAGAGGATTCGAAATAATTGGATCAAATACACTGGTGTGCAATCTTAATGGTAGCTGGGACAGTCTACCTCCGACATGCAAAATTAAAGGTAAGGACATTGTTTTACAATAAAGAGTTATTATAACACAGGTTGTTTCGAAGCAAAATTGAGTTGTGTGTAATAGTGATACAGAGTAATTTATTTACATCTTGTAGAATTTATGTCGGCTTTTAGTTAAAGTATTCGACAACGATAATGATTGTATTGTTATATGACCTGAAAACGACTTTAAAAATAATTAACTTACAGGTAAGAATGTTCAATATCATAAGCGTAAATTATCTTTAACAGTCAGTAAAGTGTTAAAAGAGTAGAATTCTAAATATCATGATTCTCAAAATATAAGAAAATCAGCAAATAGCTTTCTATAATTCCGAGTGCTTTCAAGTTTTTCTGGTTTCTGAAAAGAAAATATCCAAAGTAATATCTTCTCACAAATAGCTATTAAATTTTCTCACCAGTTTGGTGAAAAATAACAGCTACTTTTGCATTACAACCTTTATTACGGTATTGTACTCAGCCATTGTCGTTCTAGACTGTGGGCAGATGATATATGATCCATTAAATGGTAAAGTGCATTTAAATGGAAATGCAACTACATACAATGCCACAGCAACATTTATGTGTAATAATGGTTACCAACTGAATGGTGAATCATTATCAAGATGTAACGCTTCTGGCAAGTGGAAGCGGAATTCCTGTTTGCAAAATTAAAGGTACGTAAAGGTGCAAAAGAGAATATTAATAAAGGTAAGTTCATTCATTACTTCTTTGGGAAATTAATTAGTGTTAACATTTGTCAAATTTTGTCTTTTCAATTTCTTAATACAATATGTAACAGGGACTTGTTTTCTGATCTTATTTGAATAAAATATTAGAATTGTTCTCCTTACATATTCTGTAAATTTGTAAATAAAGTTGATGATGCTGCTAAAAATTACATTTTTTAACTGCTTGTCTATTTACAAAATGTAAAATAATTATCAGCTTAGCATTGTGTAACATTAAAAACAGGCAAAATAGACACAATGCTAAATTAGTGCTTGTTTTTTAGAACAAATTATCTTTCTTATGAATTTTTTTATCAAATATTCTACCTATCATAGCAAGGAAAATGTCACAGTAGATGCAATTTAATCCATTCGTCATTCAAGTTGAGATATGTGAAATTTCAGAGTTAATATTTCTATATCTAAGATCAGAACAATGTAATTGTATTGTGCTTGTTACAGTTAATTACTCTAAAAATATTTTAGATTGTGGGAACCTGACAGATCCGTCGAATGGAAAGGCTGATATGTCAGATGGCACAACATACTTGTCAGTTGGAAAGTATAGCTGTAACACCGGTTATACGATATATGGCAACAACAGTACCACATGTACAGAAAATGGAAACTGGAGTGATCATTATGTGAAATGCATAATTAATGGTAATGTATACCTAAGTTTTTAATTTTACATTAGTGTATTGATAAGACAGTTCAGTTATTCATATCCATACATTTTTGCGAGGTTTATTCAGTATTACAATATTCTCTGGTCCATTGGGATCATGGAGTCCATTTACCTGTGTAATAGGTGGCGTGAGGGGTGTTGTACTTTCTATTACCTCTCTTGAACAGACTCGATCAAACAGAGTCTGCTATAATTCTGCTTGGTTGCATTCGATGCTTCCAAATGATCTTCTTAAAGATTTTATTAGTATAAATGATATTTCTATGAGTTAACAACAGAATTTGTATTCTGTTATTAGATTGCCACAAACCAAACAGGCCAGGCAATGGTACAGTCGACAAAACAAACGGAACAACATATGGCTCTGTAGTAACTTTCAGCTGCAATGACGGATTTGATTTAAAAGGCTCAATACACGCTGTTTGCCAAGCCAACAGTTCATGGAATGTTTCATCCCCTATTTGTATAATAAAAGGTTTGTGACTTACAAACAACTAAAGATGTAACTGTGGCCAAAATTATCATTCTAAATAAACATTTACTGAAACACATTTCATTTAGCTTGACATTTACTGTCAAAACATTGACAAAGTTGGTTCTATTTCTGTTCCGTAATCTGGTTCATTTTGCAAGAAAAGACATCTCTACAATGTCGTTGCAGGAAATATATATTTCAAGACAATAATAGTGAATCTTTATTTAAAAAAAAAAAAAAAAAAAAAAAAAAAAAATACTAACAATAACAACAAACATCAGCTCTTTAGCATTACATTTAAGTGCTCCATTCTTCCTGGTAAATGTAAAAAGTATATACACACATCCAATATAAGGTTGTTGTGTCAGTTCAATGTATATATTTACGTATGAAGTTCCATCGAAATAATGATTGTCTTAAATGCTATGATTAGCATTTACATTGCCTATTAGTAAGCAGGCCACTTATGTGTTTCAAGAAGAGAAGATATTGAATCTATTTTTTTTTCATTTAATGATATAAAACGTGATCTAGTATAAGATCCTTGTGAAACGTTTGCCTTTTACAGTATGCAATAAGTCCTAACGGAAATAGTTTTGATGTTGATGATATCCTGAATGTTTTGTAAGGAGCTCATCAAATAAGATTGTATTTTTCCTTTGATACCCCAGTCACACATACGGCGCAGATAGCTATTCATAGACAATACTCCAACACCACTCTCTGAGTACACTCAAATAAATTGCCTAACGGTCACGTCTTTACTCAGGAAAGATTCGATTTGTATTCATAAAGGTGAGTGAGAGTCGAGTTAACTCCCAAGAGTGAGTGAATGTTGAGGGAGGTCCTGGGGACACTTGAGTGTTTCTCAAGGTCTCATAATGTAAGATAAGATGATAAATTTACAATATTTAATTAATTAGAAGGTAAGATAACAGTGTCATGTATGTATTTAAACCGAAAGTTCATATTTGTGCAAGGTATTTTGGAAAAATATATTTTGTTCTTTTTTAATACATATTGCTGAGGGCGACAAAAACGCAAAAAGACCCAACAAATTAAAGAGAGTAAATTGATGCAAACGGTTAAAATAGATAGAGAAAATCAAATAAACATTTACGAAACCTAATCTAACGGGGCTCAGAAAAACACATCGTTGTAACAAATATTTAAATTTCACAAGCCTAGATATTGGTTAATTCATACATTCCCTTAGATTTAATGCCATGAAGAAAACATATATTATTAAATCTCATTGTTTAAATGACAATGGAAACATTTATTTTATAAAAAATATGTTTTTAATAATTCAAATTTATTTAGAAAATACGGCCTGGCATTCGGGAAACACAATAATTAACGGCAGAATTAAAATTCAGTTGTTAAAATTAATTTCAATTTCAGCGAAAATTAAACTCGTGTATCTTTAAGTATAAATTTCATTCTACTAATGCTGAAGAGTTGACTGACTTGCGAACGAGCGAACGGACTGAAGGACGTATTGTAAAACAAACAGACGGACAGACGGACAAACATACAGACTAGCAATAAGATAACTTCCGATTACAAAAATGATGATCAGCACTTTTGCATACCTTAGATGCTATTGTCATATAAACCGTTATAATCCGCTAAATCAATTGTGTACAATGAAACCATTACTCGAGCTGTCCTTCCGAAAGTTAAGATTGAGTGGGATTTATGAATACGACTATCGAACTCCACTCACACTCCCGCAAGGTCTACTCCAGGTTCACTTGAGTGATACTTATCCAAGTTTGAGTCAAGTGTGAGCTTGAGTGACGACTATGAATATGGCCCTAAGATTGTAGCATTTTATCCATATTCTTTTCACAGATTTACAAAAGATTGACAAACTGTTATGACAACGCAAACAATTTATCTGTTTAATATTCAAACTTTTACTTTCATTATTTACTGAAAACATTTTCTATTCAAAAAGCATGCTTATCGTAAACCATTATCGTTTTATCAGACAATAGACGTTAAAATCTTTTAACACCTATTGGCTATTCAAGAGGTAAGAACATTTGTCGTCTGTATTTATGATAAACAATTATCACGGTATAATAGCGTTAGTTACGTCTTTTTGCTGCACCTTTTGTTTGTTTACCAGTAATCAGATATGCGCCTACTTTCGAGACAAAATTATGGTGAGGGCATGACATGCGCTTATTATCCCATACGGAATAACGGTAAGGCCGTATGTGCTTACTTTTGATATGCGCTTATATTCGAATATGCGCTTATTTGCCAGATTCTACGGTATGAACATTAGCTAGGCAGTTCAGAAATAATAAAACTTGTAAATAAATTTCTACAAGAATAGACCTTTAAAATGTGCAGTCTAATTACATATTTCTATTTTTTTAACTTTTGGGATAACATATGAATAAGCATTATAAATGTGTACAAAATCAGTAAAACTCGGTGGTCAATTAAATTCCTTCATGATTGTCAACATGCTCCTTTGCTACTGATACAGATTGCGGAACCTGACCCATCAACACAATGGAAGAGTTAATATGTCGAATGGCACAACATACAAGTCAGTAGGAAAATTCAGATGTAACACCGGTTACACGTTAAATGGAGACAACAGTACTACATGTACAGAAACAGGACATTGGAAGAATCATAGCGTGGAATGCAAAATGAATGATAGTCTGTCTCACGGTCCCTTAATTGTATAATCTCTTTTGTTATTTCCCTTTTGATATATTCGAGATTTTAAACCTTTTACTCTCAACGCAAGTCAGAGATACTGAAAAGATAAGCTACAACAGAGAATGTCGCAGATTGGTGGAATTCTACATTAATGGTTTACATGTATTATAGTTACACATTTACTTGTAAAGAAGCAAATAGTCAATATTTTAAATCGTATCTGTGTTTATTCATGCTATTCATTTAACACACAAATATAAATGTATGTTAATAGATATATGTTAAGATAAAACGGTCGGCTTCTTTTGATTAGATTGTGGTCCTCCAGTCCAGCCGGGCAACGGTAGCGTTGACACATCAAAAGGAACAACTTTCGAGTCTGTTGTAACATTTTCTTGCAAAACTGGTTACGATTTGGAAGGCGAAAGACATGCCATTTGTCAAGCTAGTAGTTCTTGGAATATAACATCGCCTACATGCAGTATAAAAGGTATGTGACAAATGTCTTATTAAATTAAACTACTCAAATTTTAAAATGTAATTGCAATTCAATTAAACTTTGCATTTTACCTGATAGATATGGAAAATAAATCTCAAAGGGCTTTTTAAGTAAATTCGACAATATTTTATGGGTAACATGCAACAATATTTGAATTTTGCTTACCTTTTCTCGTATTTCACAAGACTGTGGAAAACCAAACCAAACAGCCAATGGAAAGTACTCGCTAGATGCAAGACAACTGACGGTTTTCAATCATACTGCAACATACAAGTGTAATTCTGGTTACGAAACAACTGATGTCACGTTTATTACATGCAATTCCTCTGGAAATTGGTGTAGTCCGCCACCGAAGTGCAATGGTATTTCATGTTATATCATTTTATTGAAACAATATTATGTCGTAATTAAGATATCTATAACACATTTGAACAATTCACGAAATTTCACATTTAATCTAATCCTAATTTTTGTCAAATTAAGCAAATTTAAAACTGTATCACAAAGTTAATCTGTGTCTCCTGAAATGTGTTTTTTGACGTGCTTCTTCAACTGAGCAGCCAAAATTTATTTATTTTGCCAGAACGCAAAAGTGTACTTAGTCATACATGTTTTGTTTTCGGTCGGGTATGTGAAAAAATGCATACTTGTTAGATATCATTGTATAGTAAGTTGCAGTTTCTGTCCGAAGTCATAGCATGAAACAGTATTAAAACCCCTAACTTGAATGAGCAGTAAGCACTTGCAAAGTTAGAATATAAACTTCTTACATGTACCAGAAAAAAACTTAGAATATGACACCCAAGCTTGATCATGATGATCAAATACAATATTCGATAACGTATATGCATAATTTTAAGTATCATTTTGTTTTCAAACGAATCTTTAAAAAAGCAAGAAAATTAATAAGAAAATACTCTTATTTATTTGCAATATGGTATTTTACTTATTGCAATAGTTATGTAGGCAGACACTTCATTTATTAGCTAACGGAAAAGACACGAGGCATACGTGAAATCATATGACCTAACTATTCTGTTAATAACAAGTTTCAAGTTTCAAGTTTATTAGCAATCGGCAAAACATTTGCCTTTGGCCATTTACAATAGTGATAACTTATGGCAAAGACAACAAATATATACACAAGACAATTTACAAACAGCAAAAGCACATAAACGCACAAATACAATCATCGATCAGTAGACATATCAAAATCAGTTTTCAAGAGTATTTTTACGTAAGCATAGCGCTTCTTTCTCAAATCTTGCAATATTTAGCAACCGTGTTCTATTTTGTGTTGACATTAATGCATTGAATTTTTGTATGCTAGGCCAGGAACATCGACCTAGATACTTTAATCTGACACATTGATACAGAGGGCAGCATAACATAAAATGGTATTCAGATTCTATCATATTTTGTGAGCATAATTTGCACAATCTGTTTTGTCTGTCAACATTATTGTATCTACCTATTTCAATTTCTAAAGAGTGTGAAGATAATCGTATACATGTTAATTGTTTTCTTAATTTATCGTTTGCTATAACATCGAGATATTTTTCGATACAAAAATCATTCTTATATTTACAATAATAATCTAATTTTGGCATAGAATTAATACAGACCCTCCAGTCTTGGACAAATTGATCTCTTATCCTTAATTTAAACAAGTTGTCATAGTTCATACTTCTATCAAAATTGCAACACCAAGGTGATCAACAATTGAATTAATCTACTTGCCCAGCAAACAGTAGTAACATTATTACATAAATCATTATATATTGAATACACAGGTGCGTTATTATTTTTCATCATCTTTATCCAAAATTTAGTAGCCCTCGAATAACAAAGGCGAACAGTGAAAATCTTTTGAGTAAATGATTATGTTGACACATGTAATGAGAGTTAAATTCCTTGCGTGATTAATTCTTACGTTAAGGCCATACCAAATTGATTTGTCGTTCGTCGGAACTACCGCATCAATGATTTCATTCCCGAGAAAAAGAAAAAAAAATTACCCGCCCGCACGTACATAAAAATCTCCGAAAAAAAATTTTTTTTTCTTATTATGCGGTCCGGAATGATAACGGCGAAATAGGTTTTATCGATGTTTAAATGCGTCTAAGTGACATTGATTGGAATTCAATCGTCCATTAACTGTAAAACACAAGTTACAGCTGATGATCCAAGAATTAATATGGTGTTTTTCATCGTTTGTGTTAGGTCAGGAAATTCTAAACCTCTTCAGAACACGGCCTTCGATATGCCGCTCGACGATGAAGAAGTGACTTTTTGCGATTTATTCAATAAAATAAAAAAAACTCAGCTCAATTTGAAAGACGTCCACGAGGACGGAATAATAAACATTCGAATAAAACAGAGCAAATCGGACGATGGGGTTTTGATGTCGTCTAGTGCTATGAAGTTGTCTGTTTGTAAGACTTTAAATTCTCACTTTGTTGAATATGAAATCGACTGCAATAACAATTCTGTCAATAGTGACAATAACAAATTAGAAGGTGAAAATGCATTTTCAGTTTTGATGAAATCCCAGACTACTTACAAGCAGCCATTAAAACCACAAAAAGAAAAGTTGTCAGCTCCAGAAAAACTATTATGTGATGTTATAGATTGGGTAACCAAGTATGACATGGGGTGGACACCGGAAACGAGTGAGACTGGACAAACTGTAGTAAAAACTCTATCAAATGCGTTGTGGTTTATTGATCACTGTCACAAAAGATTTGAAGATAATGGTTGTAGAGTACCCAAACAGTTTAAACACTTTCAGGGTTATAATAACTTTGCCGCGTTTTATCATAGGGCCCCAATCATCACGTCTGAAAAACTTAATGATCATTGTTTGAATCTTAATAAATGTTTGGGATTTCCATCTATGACTACAGAGAAACACAAAACATTAGCTGGTCATTTGGAGGATTTATTGTCATGTTTGACAAAGTACAAAATAAGACTTGACAAGGACAATGCACGCCACAAAACGGTTTATCACAATAGATCGGAGGATGAATGTAGAAGTGTTGAAAAAGATTCAACATGCTACTTTGTAACACCAGTTCCTGTTGTTCAAGACATATATAAATCGTTAGACAAAGCACTTAAGAAGGGTGGGGATTATAAGTATATTGATCTTGATCAGTTCACCCCAAGAGAAAGAGGTCAGCGAAGAAAGTACATTAAAGATTTTCACTTGACGAGGCCTGCAATGATTTTCAGAATGGCTTATGGTGGCAATGTAGGTACTCTGAACTTTCTTTGGGGAGTTACAAATGAAAACGTGCCTGCAAATACAACAAAAAAATGCTAAAATAACGGCTGAAATAATGAAATCCCTTCCAAAGTTTTCTACCAGGGCTATGAGACGTGACTTCATCAACAAATACGCTAAACATGTGAAGACTCCAAAGTCTCTTTTACGCCACATGTATAATGAACTTACACAAACTGAATCCCAAGATGAAAATGATGAACAGAAAATGCTGAATGAAAGGGTAGCAGAAATTCTATTGGAATCAGATGATCCTCAGCTCCTTTTGGACTACCGTGAACTGAATGGAAAAAGTGTAAACGAGAAGTACAACATATTCTTTAATGAAATGGGGCAATACTTTGAAAAACAGTTGCTGCCAGTGAATGAAAGAAGACATGGTAATGAGCTTTACCTCCCCCTTGCTATTTCAGTTGAGGATTTGAAATCTCAGGTGACTAAGCAATGCCCACCAGGTACCCCAATTCCAAGTTCAGAGACTATAAGACTTCAATTTATGCCAGGAAATCCATTCCAGAAAACTGCTTTGAGATATACTGGACGCTTCAATGTTAAATTCAGGGTACAGACAAGGCAAGCGCGTCTTTATCATCCGGATGGACGTTATGTTGCAACAATGTTCAGATACCTAAAACAGTTCTGTGTTAGATTTAGGGAAGAGTCATTATTCATCTGTCTTGATGACAAAGCCATAGTTCCAGTGGGTGACCCAGGTGTACCAATATCTACGGGGGTTAGAGGACATAATAAAGTTATGACACCAGCCAGTGGACCAGAACTTGTTGCAGCAGATCATGACTTTCATGTTGCTGGTTTGGTTCCATCAGTTGTTCTTGTCACTGAAGCCCCTTCTAGTTCAAATGATAGTTTTTTCACTGGTAAAGTCTATGTTACTACAAAAGACAAGGTTTTTCAATCTTCACACCCTTTTAGACATACGACAGAGCTGATAAGAATTCTTAGAGAACACCATTCCTCTGATAATGTTAACCTGGAGGTACCGATCTTGTGTATGATGACAGACGGAGGCCCTGACCACCGTGTTACGTATGAATCAGTAAAAGCATCTCTTGTTCAGCTGTTGATGCAGCTTGACCTCGACATGCTAATCGCAATTAGAACTGCGCCAAATCAGAGTTGGGTAAATCCGGCAGAGAGATGCATGTCAATTCTAAATCTTGCCTTACAACATGTAGCTTTGTCTAGGGAGAAAATGTCAGATGAAATGGAAAAAAAATATTAAAGATAAAACATCCTTGAATGCTATTCGTAATGCTACCACTAAAACTCAAGAGCTCAAACAAGCATTTGGTGATAGTATGCAGAGTGTCATTGCAACAGTTAATGATCGATTCAGTAGAATGAAGTTGAAAGGTGTCCCATTCACTACCTACACTGGGGCATCTGCTGAAGACATTGAGGATAGTCTGAAAATTCTATGTGATACTACTGGTGCAAATCCTTCTAAACTCCATTCATCAGCAACGAGCAAGGAAATAAAAACTAGCAAGGAATTTCAGGTAATAATTATTGAATAGTTTCCTGGTTTTATACAAAGTTCGGTCATAAAACAAAGTTAAAAAGCACATGCGTTTTAACTTATTTAGTTTATATTTATTTTATCTGAAAAAAGTTATCAGCACCAGTACAGATTAGTACCGGTATATACCGGCTGTTAGACTGGACTGTGTTCGGTAGCAGTTGTCTCCCATGTTTTAATTTCGCCATCTGTAGTGGTTAAATATTTTTAAATCGAACTTTGTACATTTAACGTTCCAGAATACATTTAGTTGTGTTATATCATCAGATGCAGAACTAACAAACACTAGTACAGTGTTAATATGCAACCAAGTCCTTGAATGTGGTTTGTTTCTTTGTAAAATCCATCAGTATTTTCAAAATAAAACTCTTGATTAATTACATAAAAAGGATAGACCAATTAGGTAGCAGGGATTATGGCTATTCCTGGAACAACATGAATATACTTTGTTTGTTATGGGTTTAACACCATTTTTCAACAGTATTTCAGTCATGTTATGGTGGGCAGTTAACCCCACAAGTAACTGCCTGCTACCCCACATAAATTATCAGAGGTGGAGGACGAATGATTTCAGACACAAGTGTCTTTTATAAAAATTATCATGGAGAACATACACCCATGTTCTTCCCGAGGATCGAACTCGCGACCCAGTGATTCGTAGACCAACGCTCTCCCTATTGAGCTAAGCGGGCTGGCAAGAATATACTAGGTATGACTTGCCACAATTAAGGGATGTGGAGACTCACCCTTACACTGCTTAATTTGTATAATGAACTTGTCCATCTTTGAATTTGGACAGTACCATTAACTGTTCATAGGGGTGCTTACCAAAACGATACTGACTAAATGGCGAACAGTGCAAATCTTGATCAGACTGCACGGATATGCAGGGCTGGTAATGATCTACATGGGTCGCAGAGGCAGAAGCAATTGTATCCAGCATGGTTAAGGGCTAAGATCAGTTTCAGCACACAATAGGTTCGACTCACAACTTCCAGGTTTATAGGAGCCTAACACTACTCAATTATGCCCCGTTATAAGAGATGTCACATAATATTTGTACTGCCATATCGAAACTCCACAATCTATTTCAATATATAGAGTCAGTTTTCTTTGTCTTGTATAATGAATCACTGATGTTAATCTTTCAGGATTTCATCAAAATTCACGGGGAGAGTAATCATTACAGTTTTCAGCTGAAAAAGGGCCAAGGGGATAACCTGTGTCAATATTGTACTATCTGCCCTTCTCGACGCAGAGACGGCTTCAGTTCTTGCCTTGCCCTGTCCCAGATGAAGGTGGTCAACATTACAGAGACTTTAATGAGGTATATTTTGTAAATATAAACTACATAACTGCAGAGGCAGTTTTCTTGTATTCTTTACAAATATGAACCTGCTCTGATCAGGTAATTGACAACTTACATGAATCAGAGTGGAGGTAAAATAACAAGAATTTTCTTCAATCAGTCAAATGTTAGAACATAGCCCTGTTCAGGATTCAAACCTACAACTCCTGGCAGATTAAGTTTTATGCTCTACCTATTGAGCTAACCAGAACGGCCTTAAGAAAATGTAGTGGTAAACCCTACAACAATCCTAGATGCTTCATATTGTTTTGGAGTTAGACCTTATTTAAGTACATGTATATTATCACAACTTTAGTTCACAACAGTGAAAAAGTATGGTTGTTTCACAACATTACAGATACCATTGATCGATTGTTTAACATCTAGATAACATGTTGTGATTTTGTTTGTTTAATAGTTTTATAGGCGCAATTTGACATTTTTCATCATAAACATGCTTTTGTAAATATTTAAGATTTTTTAAATCTCTTTGAATATTGAGTTCATTACACAAAAAAAAAAAAAAAACATAACGGGTAAAAAAGTTAAATTCTTTGTTGCTTTCAAATTCTAGCATATAAGTATTTCTAACATTGATTGTTAATGTTGATTATCTACAGCTATATGGAAAGGACATTGATGGCAGCCATAGACCTTCGGCTAAGACAACTTCAGTATTCGATGACGAATCTGTTGTATGTGACCTTAGAAACAGGGATATATTGAAAGCAGTCAAAGCAAGAGATGCGATATCTTGTTCCGAGTGTGCCAAGCCGCGGGTGGTCTATTCTGCTGTTAAGATGACTAGGGAGCAGGTAATACATCAGTTATTTTATTCACGCTATAGGTAGAGGAATTGACACTGTCCTTGTGTTTGTCTACTCAGGCCATTTCTGCCTTTGAATTAATCTCTTTGTTGTGTTGGAATTTTATAAACCTTTATAGACCATTACCTGTAATACACTTCACATGGATGTCAGTTAATCTTACTTAAATATGTTCCTGGATTTGTTACCAGTATCAACCACATGTTTAAGACTCAAGATTCTCCCCTTGAATCAGTTGCCCTTGAATAAGTTGAATATTAATGGTACTATTAGTGTACTAGTAGAGTAAATGTCTGAATTAATTTTAGATACTTTCAGCCATTTTTTTCTCATATTAAAAAAGGCATGCTTAAAGTTTAGTCCAGTTGGTTGTCTGTCTATCTATCTGTCTACCACAAAAGCATGTCAGTTGCATACAGTTTTTAGTCGGGCGCGCTGTCTTACGGCAGCTCTTGTTTTGCATCTGAAAGGATTTTAAACAATTTTGCACAAATGTCGAATGATAGGACCTACAGAATGCAATGTTCAGCCACGTCAGTTGTGTCTGAAATCATTAGTCTGTCACCTGTGATTCATGTGGGGAAGTTGGCAGTTACTTGCGGAGAACAGGTTTGTGCTGGTACAGAATCCAGGAACACCGGTTAGGTTAAGTGCCCACCATTACATGACTGAAATACTGTTGATAAACGGCGTTAAACCAGAAACAAAGTCAGTCCAAGCTTTGATGTAGCTATATATTCAATATTGTGGAAAATGGTACAATTTATTGCATTTGTAATATATATATTTCTTTATTTATATTAATGTCAGTAACACTATCTACTTTATTTATTATTAGGATACAGCGTTACGGCGTTTACGAGAAGAAAACAGTTACACATGTGGTGACAGTGTGGAAGAGTATGGCCTTGTGACAAAACGGGCATTGTCATGTACATCTGAAATTGAGCTAACATATTATGGACAAGGGGTTAGGTCATACCTGCCCCCATGTTGTATTTATTGTGGACAGACAGAAAACCTGCTGGATGACACAGATCCATATATAGCAAAACTTTTTGAAAACAGGGCTAGCACTGGAATGGGCATTTTGAGCAAAATGCTTAAAATGCTAATTTTGGCTCAAGAAAATTCAGAAATGGCTCAAACTTTAAAAATACCCTAACCAGTCAATTTTTATATAATGTTAAATTATGTTATTTTGGACCAAAGAGTACCAAGACAGACTGTGACAAAACGTGCAATAAACAAGAGGCACTGTCCATGGTCCATTAACACTATCAAGTGACAATAAACCTGTGCCCTTGGGGTAATTAAAAGCATCTCTCACAGTTTGTTTAGCTAAATTGGTACTGATTAATGAATATACATGGACCAAAGGTGTTTGTTTGTGGCACATGCCATGATTGAAGTTCCTTGATTGAATAATGGGTCATCTTTCATTATGTCATCAAAAGACAAGATTAAAGAATGTTGAAAGGTAATGTGTTTGATCTTTATTGGTCAAAAAAGGTTAATTAAATAAAATTATTTCATATGAGTAATTCATTATTGATGCCAGTATGTATATAATAAAATGTTTTAAAATTAATTTCTTGCTTGTCATTATGACTGAAAAACATAGGTCTGAATCAGGTTGTTTACCTCCTGCAAAGAAAGCAAAATCTGTGAAAAGTGAAACTATATCCAGCTAAAAATGGAAAATAAGAGAGATCGCGTTTGTATACAAATCCGTTGTATTTTTATCCTTGATGCACTGTTTTGCTTATTATTACACAAGGACAGACCATTCAGTAATGAAGCATTTAGCATGATGTAACATTTGTAGATAATGGTGTTTTCTGCTGCAATCTAAGCATCTGAAATACCTTAAAGCCCAAAAGCTTCAGGGGGCAAAGCCCCCTGTGAACCCCACCAAAGCCCTGTCGTGGACATGCGAATGGGTGTGCGAGCCTATATTGTTAATATATTGAGAAATGATATAAATTATGGTTAAAAATAAATTTATCCTTGATCAACTGTTTTAATGCTTATTATTACACAAGGACAGACCATTCAGTTAATGGTGTTTTCTGCTGCAACAGATCTAGGCATTTGAAATACCCTAAAGCCCAAAACCTTGAGGGGGCAAAGCCCCCTTTAAACCCCACCAAAGCCCTGTCATGGTCACGCTAATGAGCGTGCGAGCCTGTTCGATCCGCGGCGTAAAAATTGGCTCAAACTTTTTTCAACCCAGCGCTAGCCCTGAAACTATTCGTGCGTTCGTCCGCTATGTACAGGCTGTAGTGCAAATGGTAAAGACGCCAAAACTTGGGGACGTAAATTTTTTAAAAGACAAAAAAGGTGTTAAATATGTGATACGAAAGCACTTTTCACTACATAAATGAACATTTTATAGACTTGAACATGACAATGTTACTTATATAATGTGAGGCAGGATGCCTCATGACCTTGTTTTTATGCAATTGTTTTGCATTGTTTTACGGCCTATCAGTAGTTTTCATTTTTGATGTTAAAATTGTCAGGCTATCTGTCAGCTACTTTTTAATCACAGTTCATTGTTCTGTAACATTTCCAGACATTGACTGATAACCAGTCTCATTGTTAAATTGTTGTTTACTAAATTACATTTCAAAATGTTAGAACTCTACTTATGTCATGCTTGTGTCAGTTAGTGAAACTGTAATTCTAGCTTTCACAGGGATTTTCTATAAAAGTACGCCATGTCCGCCTGAGTTATTCAACAGTTCAAACAACAAGCACCTGCTGTATTAAATTAAATCGATGTTTTCATGTAATGTCCATTGTTGAATTTGTAAAACTTCATAAAAGTTTTTGTCAGTTGAAATTTTGACAGTTGTCAACCATCTTGGAATTTTGTACGTATGCACCGGGTGACTAAATCTCTATTTAGACGGACCGAAATCGTTTCCTATTCTGCAGAAATAGTTAACTTTTATTGTCAAGTATTTGATATTTAATACTTGGCATGTAGTGTTGATTCGTAGCGTTCTATATTGTTTTATTATTTATTTCTGTCCGACTTTGTTTGTTTACACTAGTTTAGAGGTTAAGCTCCGCCTTATTTGCATATAAGGAAACGTTCGTATCCCGAATGACGTCATGGTCGGCCGAAGAAAGTTCGTAGCATCAACTCGGTTATGGACCTGTCCGGGTATTTCCGACTTTGACCTTATTCAGACTAATTTAGATTCTGGTATTCATCCTCATTTGCATACCATTGCATACCAAAGGTTAATTATTAGAACGCTAGAATCATCACTTTGCCTCCGTCTCTCGTATAGAAAGGCTGTTTGTCAGTTTGTTCTTAGACATTTTTTTTATTTACGCTTCTAAAACCTATACGAATTATTCAAACTTTGAAACTGCACGGTACTTATACAGTTATTTTATTAGCAGTATTTGGCTGTTTTCTCTTAGAAAACTCTGTAATTTTAGAGTTGGTTCTCGGTCCGCCTGCTACACGACTTTTGCCTGATATTTTCATGGTTTATATTTCATTACTGATTATTTTATTCAGTTATAATTAATAGTTATTGTTAAGGCTTCCCATAAATGAAAGTTGTTTGAAGCCGAAAGGAACGTTGTCAGTAGTTTATTTTAAACTTTGAAATAAATTTGAACTCGGGCGCTACCAGCCTTTGAACTCGGGCGTTACCAGCCTTTTAACTTGAGCGCTACCAGCCTTGTCTTGGGCGCTACCAGCCTATAGGGTCGCGACCAGACCCTAGTTTAGTCAACATATTGCTTATCCCTGAACAATGAATAACCTTGTAGTATTTTAATTGGTGGACTCAGTCCCCTGACTGTAGTCCCCTTGCCCTTGGTCTGTTTACATTTAACATTCTTTTACCCTAACCCAAGTAAAGTAAAAGTGACTAGGGCGGGGGCACTACAATATATTCCATATTGTGGAAAATCTTATCTGTAGACTATCATTACATGTAATAATTGTTCAGCTATAAACTTTTCAAGTTATTTGTTATCATTTGTTCAGTTCAGTTTAGATGATTTAGAGGCAAAGCCGAGTGCTATTTTAAAAAATGTTTGTTTGCAGATCTCTGACCAAGCCATCAAATTGTATCAGCGCAAATCTTTTTGAAAGTAACTTTTTTGCTACAACAGTCAAATATTCTATCAAAATACATTTATTAGTCAATTTCAGAAATGGTTTAGCTTTACAAATTAGTTGTGTAAAAGGTTGTTGCTCTACAGAGGTTGCACTGTACTTCTGACAATATCTGCCCTATTGTAACCCCAATTCCCGTGTTTGTATCTTAATTGGCTGTGTAGAGATAAATTAGAAAAAAATATACCTACCCGACTTAAAATTCTAGGCCGATCAAAGCACAACAAGTGCCAAATTGGGATCATTCTTTGTCCGTCTTTGTTTTTGCCTTCGCCGTCTGTCTGTCTGCTTTAAGCTTGTCCAGCTTTCACAGGTCAAACTGCTGGGCAGATTTTGATGAAACTTCACAGGAGTGACAAGTACCAAAGTTTGTATCTTAATTGGCTGTGTATTGCCTGAGAGAATTTAATGGAAAAAGCATACCTGCCCAACTCCTGCAATTCTAGGTTGATCAAGGCACAACAAACGAAACATTTTTAGCTTGACTATACGAAGTATAAGGAGAGCTATCCTACTCATCATATCTCTGTAATTACTTGATGAATTTGATTCAAACTTAAAATAGTTATTCCTCATCATCATCCACATCATCTGACATAAGGGCCTTAACTCCTGCACCAATATTTCATGAATTATTCCCCCTTTTCAGTTAGAATTTCAGGTTAAAGTTTTGATGCACTTTCACTCTATCTCTGTTATTTACTGAATGAATTTGATTCAAACCTAAAATGATTGTTCAACATCATTGCCGTCTGTCTGTCCGCTTTAAGCTTGTCCAGCTTTCACAGGTCAAACTGCTGGGCGGATTCCGATGAAACTTCACAGGAGTGACCAGTACCAAGCATAGTTGTGCATATCGCCGACATGTCCCGCTTTGCTGCACAAAATGGCCGCCAGAGCTAAAGGTATACATAGGGGAAGACAAAAACATCTTCTAGTTCCCTCAGGGATTCAAAGCAATTTTTCTGCTCTGCTTTGGTCTCACTGGTCAAGTTGGTAATCACTGACATCTCACCTCTGTGGGTTCGAGGTTCACAAAGTTGTTTATGTGTCAAAGTCATGTAAATTGGTTTCAGAAGATATGTGGTTCCAATATTCCTCATCCTCGTACGTTAAAGGGGCACAACTTCAGATTAATGTATAAAATTCTTAATTTAAAATACACTCATTCCTTAGTAATTGTAAATAAAAAGTTAAAACAAAGTGATTCAGTGAGTTTTGGCAAGAATTTATTTGCAAAAGCACTTATGAATTATTTAAAATATGTAGAAAGCTATCTACTGTGTTAGTCACACTGTAAATTTTGATTTCTGTGTTATTTCTAAAGAAATGGTTCACTTCATGCTTAATCATATCCGTCTCTTTAATGGTCAAAGTTGAGAAGAAAAAAAAACACTCGCTCGCTCCATGATAAATCTACTCGCTCTGAAAAAGTGAAAATTGAGAAAAAAAAAATTCGTTCGCTCGCTCCCTTTTTTTTGAAAATTTTCCGAAGAACTATTAATCAATTTGGTATGGCCTATGCGTTAAACTTTGTATCTCAAATCTAGTGTCATGTTATCTTGTAATACTAAAACGATCTGATGTGTAACAAATAAACAGTAAATTCTGTTAGAATTCTAACACTCCATTAAGTTTGGATTTAAATAATGCACTGCATTCTAAAATGAAAAGATGAACTCGAAAGCATATAAAGGCGGCGACGAGAGAAATACATAATGTTGACAATCGTCGCGTATTCGAATATATTAATATATTGATAATCAGATCACAGAAATATTGACTCGAAACATTTCTTATCTTTATTTGTTTAAATACCTCTAGAAGCAAGTATTAGAAAATAACGAAACATATTTTTCATAATTCTGATTGCATGCATTTAACGATATAGATTATTTAAAAAATGTCCGTTTTCTCACACACGTCTCAAGGTATCCGATCCACAAAAAGATACTGTTTTGATGCTTCGTGACCCTATGTTTTTTGTATCATTTGAAAACGTTTTGTCTACCGAACAAGAAATAGTAAATAAGATGACCATAAATGATATGCATAAATGACATAAATGAAAGTCATGTTTTTTTTGCCTGCCAGATGATAAATGTTATAATTATTTTCAAAGTAATAAATGATTTCTGTTGTAATATGATTGAAAACAATTCAGTAAAAAATAGAATAATTTAACATATTTTGTCATGTTATTTATATTTTCTGTTTCAGTAGGCAATACACTTTCAAATGACACCAAAATTATATGAGCTTACTAGACAATATTTGATATATTGTTGCATATGTTACTAAATATCGACATTGGATACACTTCTGGTCATATCAGACACAGCTGCGCAAACATCCAGATATTTTATACTTCCACTGACACAATTCCAAGTATATACAAAACAAAATGTATGTTAAATTAACTTAATTTCGCTAGCTTCCTCTTCGATTATGGTTAAATAAGTCTGACACATGAAAAAATACGGCCCTAGAGTGCATGAATTCAAAACAAATATTTGTAAGCGTCATCGGACAACGTCGACGTTTCCGTGCATTACATGAACATCCAACGACGCTTTAACAGAGAACTTGTTATTTGTGAACTGGATACCTTAAGTGGCGTGCATGCTTGCACGTCACATATCAAATAACTTGTTGATTTATTTGCAGATATTGACGAATGTGCTCGATATACAGCAAGATGTCATAGGCGTGCACAATGCACGAACACCAATGGGTCTTACGAGTGCAAGTGTCACGTTGGCTTTAGAGATATCTCTAAGAACAAGGAAGTAGGAATTGATTGTCAAGGTAGAATCTTTCGTTTGATTTGCATAACTTAACAGAGGTATTTTGTTTTTTTAAGTTAAAGGTCTGACTATTTCCCACCTAGTAACACTGCAGGCAATTTTTCACCGATAAAAGACTGTTAAATGAAAATAATGCTATATATTTTACCTCTTTGCAATATTGCTTTAGTCAATTTTGTCACGTGCACCGTTCAACGTCATAGCAACATAGTATTTCTGTTGGAAACACTAATCCTAGTTGGGGAATAGATTTCTTTTTCATTTCAATATGATGGTCCTGTTGTTTTCTTTTTATTTAAAAATAGATTTGGGTTATCATACCTATTAGAGGGACTACATTACTTTACAATTTTACTGGGAAGCTACATGTATGAGCTATTATGCTATCATATTCTTGTCGTCATAAAAATAAAAAATGCACAGAATATGTATTTTCTGATAGATATCAACGAATGTGCCAACGACAATACAAACCCCTGTAACAGGAAAGGATCTCAGTGTATTAACTATCCCGGAGGGTTTCTTTGTCTATGTGACGACGGCTGGACTGACAATAACTGCAGTACAGGTAAACAGTTTTTGGTTAATCAAATATCGCCTTCTGTCTAAAATCTTGTGTCCCAATCCCTTTATTATACGCCCGAATTGACGTATTATGTTATGACGTCGCTGTCTGTCTGTCCGAGTCCACATGTGCATACTTATGTGGCTACGGGATCAAGAGGTAACTGTACCCTCATTCATTCAGTAAGGCTTTTATGTGGCTATTTTTTTTTTAGGTGGCTAAAAGTACATGGAGAGAACAAAAGGGTAGCCACACAAATACCCATATGTGGAAACGTCCGTCCGTCCGTCCGTCCGTCCGTTCGTTAGCAATTTCATGCACGCTCTGTAACTCTTGAACCACTTAAAGGATTTCGAAGAAACTTGACACAAATGTTCACCACATCAAGACGACATGCAGAGCGCATATTTTGGGTGGCTCACTTCAAGATCAAGGTCACATTTAGGGGTCAAAAGTCATATGAGTATATTTCGCGTCCGCTCTGTAATTCTTGAAGGATTTTAAAGAAATTGTGCAGAAGTGTTGCAGTGACATAACTTCGGGCATGTTCTGCATTGTTGTACTTTTATTTTTTATTTCTATAGATTTGTACGTTTCATACTTTTCAAACATAAAATAATAATGTTTGTGTTATGTCTGAGGTGTAAAAATATATTTTAAACTATTTTTATTTCGTCTGCATTAAAATGTAATAAAACTATTACATGTATACTATTGTGCGTATCAGTAACTTAAAACCACAACAAACAGTTTCTTGAAATGTTAGGTTTGAGTCTGCACATTAACTAACTAACTTACTAACTAACTAAACTGCCAAACAACAAACTGAATGAAACTAAGTTTCTAACCAAATAAATGAATTAACTAAGTATTTAGCTAACTTGCTAACTAACTTAATATCTATTTAACTGAGTAACTTACTTACTTACTTACTTAACTACCTTCTGATTTACTTATAGGCTTGAAATGTGTAAAGACAGAACCAGTAAAATTCTACATTTCAGTATACATGTGTATTGTATTGTTATTGTTACAAGTGTTTATTTATATTTAAAAACATTATACACTTCGTATAGACTTGATATATTGCAGTCCCTAAAAACTGATTTAGAGACCTGCAAACTTTTAGGATTATTATGTATTTGTTTGCGTAAATAAATCTAATGCTATACGTATGAAAATGCTTTCTTTATATTAATGCAAATTAATGACCTAATATAAGAACCTTTTTTGACGGCATACTGATATTTCTTTTAGCTGAAAACAATTAATAGTTCTGTTTAAGTAGATATCTATATTGTTTTAGTTCATTTAGTATTCAAGAGTAAAACATGCATATCATACTTATATTCAATATGTATATCAAGTAACAGCTGTTATATAAATAGCATATATATATAGCGTGTAACAATAATGGAACAATGATAAATGGTAAATGTTCAGTGACATGCACATTCAATAACAGAAATACAGAATTCCGAATGATTGGGTCTGTTCCCGTGTAAACAGCCCGCCGGACAGTATCTGCTACACACCTCGCAAAAGAAAACCCGCTGTATGGACGAAAAATATCACATAGTTATAGTGGTTTAACATTAAGTCTGCTGGCGGCAAGTGATTCTTCCTTTGTGACGAGTGCAAACAAAGATCGGCCTGCACATCCGTGCAGTCTGATCTTGATCTGCATTTTTCGCCATTCAGTCAGTGTCCATATTGTAAGCACACCTTTTAACAGTAAATGGTACTGTCAAAATTGAAAGATGGAAAAGTTCATTATAGAAATGAATTTAGCAGTGTAAGGGTTAAAAAGCAGCATACGTAAATAATATATATATAACATGAGAAATTTTTGAGTGGTGCGACTTAAACGTAAAAAAGTTACCATGAAAGAATAAATCGTGTTCTACATTTTTGTAATATCGGTATAACCATCATTTTACGCAAAAAAAAAAAAAGAAAAAGAAAAGAAAAATGCCTTATCATTATCCGGCGCAATTTTATATTATAAATGTATACTCTTCATGCTATATTTTCTGTATCTTTGTTCGAAATTTAAACAATCGTAGTTACAAAAAATGCCGTTTACAGTTTTATTACAATTGTTATAGTCAGTTTTATTTGACCTGGCGGGGCGGAGTTAATCTCTGACATATGCAATAATAGTAATCTCAAAAACACGAGCAAAATAGGTAGAGCAATATAATTGTTTCATTCCGCTACATTGGTTACATGTACTACGTACCCTGCACAAACATGTAGTGGACCGTCGCGAAACCACGCCCCGCCAGATCAAATAAAATGCACTATAGCTCAGTTTGGTAACAAAATACAAGGTAAAAATATGGGAATAATACGGGTGTTATAATGCATCTGCAAATAAAATAAATACTAAGGCCTTAACATAACGAGAAACATTATTAATTTAAAAGTAATATATTCTTTACGCCTTGTCAATACTTGTCAATATGATGGGATAATATATAGATGTTTTATAACCTCTAAAATAAAAAGAACAATTAAAATATTGAAACTGTACACAACAGAGATTTTAGAAATTATGGAAATATGTCATCGTAATCGGTAACTGGCCCTTTCAATCAGTGTTTCTGTTTAAAGAGATTTATTTTGATTATTACACTAAAAACAACTTGTTTAACTATGATAACAGTAGCATGACGGCCGTAAAGTATATACTTAATGCTGTTATTACTTCTGATCCTCTGTGCCAGTGCTAGGGGGCAAGAGGATGTTGTACTATCAGTTGCCTCTTACAAACTGACTCGATCAAACTGAGATTGCTGATTTTTACTTAAATATCATTCTTTGCTACCAGAGGCCTTAAATATTTGAGGATCTCATCAAGAGCAAGACATATGAGATAACATAAGTGTTATCAAAAATTTGTCAATACGGACTTTGTGACAAGTAGCTTTGTTTTAAAAGAGCTATTTAAAAAAAGAGATATATCGACTTCTCTAGACAAAACTCTGAATAATTTCACTACAGTAGTAAAGTTTGTCGTTACAACTTCTGTTTTCCTTTCAAATAACAGATATAGGTGAATGCTTGGATAAAACCACTTGTGGTGTACGAGCTAATTGTTCAAACACTGAAGGAGGCTACAACTGCACATGTTTTCCTGGCTATCCTAAAGGAGATCCGAAAATACATTGTTACGGTATGGTCTTTTTCCAGTTTTCTTTCTTATTAACAGTTGGGAAATATGTATAACAAATATTACACACCGAAGACGAATATTTTAAACAAAAGCACAGTCTGGAGGGGTGGATGTTTTTCAGGTTGCAATTTAAAATTGGACATGTTGACTATGAAATATGAAACACTTTCAATAAGCACAGGTAACTCAAGCTAAAAAGTGGAAGGGGAAAAGGTAATGTGTGTGTGGGGAGGGGTGGGGAGGGGGGCGGTCTTAGATGATTATAAAGATGAATACTCGCTTACAATCTTCATTTGGACAATTTTCTTAGTACATTTAAGAATAAGTGTTTCTCTGAATAAACAGTGTCTGGAACCCAATAATGATATTTAAAAAAAAAAAAAAAAAAAAAAAAAAAAAAAAAAAAAAAAAAAACAATATTCACAAGATCAAGAGAAAGCATTTTATAAATTTCGGAAGACGCTTTTCTTTTGATATTCATAAGGGTTTCTGATATGAATGAATAAGCCGCAGTAATAAGAAACTTTTTGTCTCAAAACTTTATTGCTACAAATCCTCTTTTTTCCTCAGAAAATGTAATTATTGACCTGGAGACGGTTGTAACTCGCTTCAGAGGAGAAGATCAATTGATAGACGCAAAACCTATTCATAACAGATTTCCATACTTCGGAGAGGAATACAACTCTTACAGGGTACTGTTTTGTTCGGAACTGAATATATGTTACAGCACACCTTAGTAACCTATTATTTTGAATACTATTAAGCTGTTTCCACGCTTAGAAACTAACGTTTTTTGGCATTTCTACTGCTCAATAAGTGTTAACATCTTTCATGTTGTTTGAAAACATTTAAACCAGTTCTTTTCACGAATCAATTGATCTATCATTTTTTCATTCAAATACTGTCCAAATTACTATCCCTCACAGTTTGATAGAGTCCGCTAGAACTATTATCGATCGTCAAAAAACTTCAACATTGGTATTTTCGGGTGGTTCACAGTCAAGTTTATACAGAACATTTATTGTTTGGATTGATGGATTTAATCAAACTTTGGTCTGCAGCTTCCTGTTCTGGACCACTTTCCCGGGATTTTTTTCCGTTTTTCATAGTAAATTAAGGTGGGATTTTTTGCAACTAATTTAGGAGTTATTTAAGAGTTTTATTCTTAAAGATTATATATGTATATGAATTTTCTTTATGTCAGTTTTGTGGAAAAATTCTATACAAAATTGTTGAAAACTCAAGAATACTGCGATAAAAGCGGGGAAAAAACACTTTACACTTTAATGTTTACATTGAAGTCAGTTATTGTATTCTAACTGCTTTTAAAGTAGAAATGTCTGGTTTTAATCAACAGTAAGAAGAAATAAAAAATGGCAAGTATGGTCTTAATATCAAGTGTTAACCGTTTTAAAATCTACCTGTGTTATTAATCATATACTTCTTATGAACTTGACTATGGTTTTATCGCTGTAATGTGTTGTTTGTACTTGACTGAAATTACTTTGAAAACACTTTCATATGTAAATTAACCAGTAAGTATTAAGGCTTATGAAAACTGTAAATATGTAGGAGTACACACTTCAAGAAAACCGTCAATAAAAGAAAAAATCTTTGCATAAACCTGATCATTTGATGGTAAAAACACTTATCCGTCTTATCAATATCGTAACTTTACGAGAAACTTGCGAGGTCCATTTCTCGTAAGTTCTGATTTACGAGAATATTTATGATTCTCGCAAACCGTCTTATCAACGTTCTCGTAAGTCCGCATATCGCAATCCCCGTAACTTTCTCGTAACTGGTTAAACACAGTGACGCAGTCTACATTTTTTTAACGTCGTGTAAATAAAACGGGCACTTGCTTAGTAACAAAACAACCGGCATAATCTAAACATAAACATGTAATAAATTTATGAATCTTATTTAATAAGCATATTTTATAAAAGTTTTCTTCGGCGGAGAGATAAATGTTTAAAATAAATGTGTTCCAAAACAAAAACAAAAATATTCGCACCGGAAAACTAGTTAGTTGAGATGATACAGTGCTTTAGGGTATAGCGGATTTTAGGGTATAGAGGATAGGTTGATAAATTTTATATTTAGACTTGAGTTATTGTATAAATTTTCATATCATTCTTTTACTGGCATGCAAACAGACATTCTGACATACATTTTAAATATTTGCTCGTTGTGTTATTTTTCATATGTCATCAAATGTAAAATAAAGCTATCCCCTATAGACTAAATCGGTGCATATGTAAAAAACGTCAGTGAATGAAAAGTATTTGATAGAAATTTAAAAAGCTGAATGTTTTTGAAAAGAGAATACATTATTATTCTGATTTATAGTGAAGAAGTCTTGGAAAGTTTGTTAAGATATGGATTTTAAACTAATAATGTAAAAAATGACCAAAGCTATCCTGTACACCCTAAATCAGCTCATATGTAAACAATGGCGTGGAGAGAAAAACACATGAATCTCTATGAAAAGCTGACTGTTTTAAGAAGAATAGATGTTTTCTGTCTGATATACTAAAAAAAACTATTATTGTCATTTCTTTGAATTGGAATGCAGGAAAAATTAGTTAGCTATCCGCTATACCCTAAAGCACTGTATTCAAGTGTTCATATTTCGTCTGTTTGAATTCGGACTGGTAAAAAAGCAATTTTTATGCGTACATCATATTCAGAAGATCTGACGATTTGTGTAAAATGAACAAAGCACCACGGTGTAAGTCTCACCTGGGATAAACATGTCACTTTTTTCAAAACTAGTAGAAGTAATTGTACGGATGTTAGCCTATATTGATCCTTCGATGTGTTTTCAGATCGCCAGAATTGTTTATCGTCCTCAAATGATAAAGCAGGTTCCATTTTTAATATCTGAAATATTTTAAAGTAGATATATTTTACAATGATAGATCCTACCTAGAAATTTACAAACACGAAATTCGAAAAATCGTAATTTGTCGAGTCTGATTGTGCGGTTGGTGTATAATCTGAAATACATTTTAATCTTAATCACAGCCATTTGTATATAATTGTGTAACCACAAGGCATTAAGTCATCTTTTATCAACAAACTATAATATTGTCATAGGCCCTTTTATTTTACTAATGTCATAGCAATCCCGGCGTCCGTTCGTTACTCTCTTTCTTAATTCCGTAATATAAAAGCCTAACATAAAACATGACATAGGCCTAATACAAAAGTGCACAAACAATAACTCACAGCATGTATAAAGAATATACAAAATACAATACAAAATATATCTAAATATTTTTTACCACAACCGTATTGAATAAATAATTCAAATCAAAAGATTTGAAATTTTGAAGTAGGCCTAATAGTATATGTAAGATTTACCATCTTACAATTAGATAAGAAAATAAAATCTGGAAATTAATCCCTGAAAGTTGATCGTAGGAGTAGAAAGACTGTTCTGAGGGCCGAAGGAATTCGGCGGTGAAAAGTGCAAAGGATTAAAAAAAAAACCAGACCAATGTATTTCTTTTCTCTCATTCAATTTCTCATCAGACACGACATTTGGACTGCTGAATTAGTTTAAAAATATATATCTGGGACAAGTGGTGAACGATATAGCTGCGGAGATCATTCGCGCGGAGCGGGCAGGTCAAGTGGTGACTTGTGGGAGAAGATGTGGCGGTGATACGCGGTTTGGAACGCGAGGGCGGGGTTTGATGAGAGATTGGTGGTGAGTGCGGAGTTTACCGTGGATTCCCCCGATCAATAAAATAGCAGACGTTACATACATAACCCTCGGGAACCTCAGTTAATATTCGTGATATATCGTACATTACCGGGAGGATGCCGTTTCAATGAAAAAGAAAGAATTAGGCGAGTCGGATCAGGGACGCTCAAACCCCAAAGGCTTACGGGTATCGTTTTGAAATGTTAAAATAAAGAAATATAAGTCATCATTCACGATATTTTCGTTTACTCCGAGCTACAGTAAAATGGCTAATGTTAGTATGGTGAATTTGGGATGACGAAACGGCCATGTATTATGAAAATTTAAAATTATCACTAATAAAAAATTCGTTCTATTTTTCACGAATGATACCTCCCAGATCTTTCTAGAAAACTCAGCTACTCTCACTCAAAAACTTGGAGCCATCATTACCATCACCCGTCCTATACTTCCGTTACAATACCTGTATTCCTACCTAATCGTCAAGTTTTTCAACGGTCTAAATCCGAAACGCGCCTTTTGTGAAAATTAACTTTCCATTTCCAAGAAATAATGTGTATTCAACAGAACTGTTTGGTGAAAAGAATACAAAACAAGAATTTATAATCGGACTGCTGAACTGAGACAACCTATGCAATGTATCATTGAAGGACTTTAATATTAAATTTATATATGTGCCATGAAAGAAAGTATAAAAGTATGGTTCCTTTACGGTCCTGAGTATAGTATTCGGGATATGATAAGTGTCAAGCAGACCGAATAGTTAAATTTGTGTAAGAAATAAAGAAACTATTGATGTATATAAGGAGGTCAGGACATCCCTGCACATAACTTGAGCCAATTTCGGACATTTGGGAAACCATAGGACAGGCAATGGAGCTGATTTACAAACTTAAAAACAGTACGATTTTTTTACTAACCTGAATGATTTGGGCCCTGTTGAATGCCCTATACACTACAGAGGATACACCATTGAAAAAAGAATCGATCTATCACGGCCCAATTTGCAAGATTTTCATTCCCTATGGGTAATCTGATATGAGCCGCGACCATGAGGAAACCGACATAATAGTGAGCTTTGCGGCCAGCATGGATCCGGCCAGCCTGCGCATACGCGCAGTCTAGTCAGGATCCCATGCTGTTCGCTATCAAAGCCTATTGGAATTAGAGACCTGTTAGCTAGACAGCAGTCTATTTGTTTTCTCATGGCGCGGCTCATATATACTTAAAATAACTATGAATATGAGGAAATAACACAAGATAATGTCCTGTACCATGTTTCCATGCATCGCCGTTGCCCCATTGCTTTGGTAAATAAATGAATGTGTCTCCGAGTGGTAAAGGTCGCAGACTTCGAATCACCTGCCTCGCTGAGGTTCGAAACATCTCGGAGGATTTGTCAGTACGCTTAAGGGAGGTCAGTATTTTTATAAGTCGTCCACCCGTTCTTAAAAGAAAGCCCGGATGGCACTGTGATTAATTATTGCATTTACTATTCAAATTTTCTAAACTGACAGAAACCATACCTATCTTACTCTGGATAGGACAGTGTACAGAAACAGTGTGCAGTTTCTATGATTTCAACTAGTGACGTATATTTTTGCTCGCAATGAACATTTGTTATAACTTTAATCATTAAAACAATAAACGATAAGTAAAGAAAATGTGACATAGTTTGTAAAACGTGTATTTTTGGATTTGACTACTTTTTTGATCAAATTTCAGACTTGGTCGCGATTTTACGAAAATAATCATTCCTTCCTTGTTTCGTACAGATCATGACGAAATGACTACTTATGGCTGTTTTCTTTCCTACCTAGTGTGAACAAACAACTTCCATACTTCAACACGGTTCAAACCCCGGCTTAGTATGTAAATCATATGAATGAGCACTTTTTCACTGACTTTGACTCATCAACACAAAAAACCCAAGTGTCATATGGTTGAAAATAGAATATAAGTCTGTGAAGTTAGGTTTTTTGTTGTTTACTTCACACCGACAATTATAGGTCATATGGCGATTTTCCAGCTTTGATAGTGAATGCAGACCCCAGGTGCCCTCCGTGCATTATTCATCATAAGCGGGCCGACCTTCCGCAAACCAGCTGAATATCTTCCCTATACATAAAAATTCAACACCCCGAGTAGGCTTGAACCCACTCGGTTAGGGTAAGTGATTTGAAATCAGCGACCGTAACCCCTCGGCCACGAGGCCCCCTTTGAATTAGAGTAGGAGGTACAAGTGTTCTATAGTATTAAGAAGAAACTTTTCAGTCCCTAAAAGGATCAGTGACCCGGACCTCCGACATACCTGACAGGTTAAAAAGTATAGGTCATTACATACAATCTCCCAAGGAACGTTAAAGGGCTGTAGGCTAAAGGGTTTTTCAATATGGCCGGAGAACATTTTCATCTAGATGTCACCATGACCTTCAAACAATGACACTAATGATCTATGATGTCGACAGAAATCATATTGTAGTTCTAACACCTGTCAGCTGCAGCACTCTTCAAGTATACAGCAGACTAAGTTTTCAGTCTCAACGTCCTTCCGAAATAGAAGTCTACTTACCTCAGACAATTCGATAAAGCTTAGCGTCAGTAGGTCAACGCCCTCTTGAAAATTGGTCGAAACTGTTACAGTCTCAAAATTACTATGAATCGTTATTCACCGATCCAAACACAGTAAGGTCCATCTGCACTGTCCTACAGGTAATAGTCCATGAAGTTTGACTACGTAGCACAAGTATTATCTAGTTATTGATCAGACAAGGCAATCTTAAAGACAGCTGTCCGCCGCCGCTGTTATAGATAGTGAAAGGGGCTGATGGTAATGGTGGGAAGCACTGACGTTGTTAATTATATGACAACAACTATGATTTGAAAATTCTTCAAGGGTTTAGAAAGATATATAAGCATACCCCAAAATGAAGGCTCAAACCGTTGACCTTGAACCACATGGCTGACTCATAAGTTTCCACAATTTCTTGATGAGGTGACAATTGACCATTTTCAGAAAATAATCAAGGGTTTTGGGAGATACAGAGCTCAAACCTTTGACACTGAGCCAACACGGCTTGACTCGCGAGTCTGCATATTTGTCCTTGATGAGATGACCATTTGACCCAAGTTTCATGAAAAGTCTTCAAGGGTTAAGGAGATACAGAGCAACACGGTTGACTCATAAGTTCTGCACATTGTTTCAATGAGTGGATCATGGTGACCCAAGTTTCATGAAATTCCTTGAGGGGTTTAGGATAATACTTAGCGATAGAAATGTTACGGACGAACGTCAGGAACAGAGAACCATTCCTATTAAAACGATGCCGACAGACAACCATTAGCAAAACATTCACCACATATCTTCAAATTTGGGCATAAATATGACCTTTACATCTTCTCCTATACGAATTCTGAGTCCCAAAACATTGGCTTGTGAATAATGGCCTTAGAGCTTGACCTTTCAGCTATGACCATTCCTCCTGTTACAGCGTTTATATTTAGTCATTTTTAACTGACTTCACGCATACATTTATGTCTGTAATCAATCAATTAACACTATGGTTAAGTGTAGCTTAAAAATACTAGAAGTTGTCCTGTTCTTTTCATTGAATTTCCATTTTGAACTTATAATAAATTTCAAAATCACAGCTTGGCTTTCAGTTTCTGTAAAACCCATGGCCAATCTTTGATACTGAAAAAAAAAGAAATCAGTCAAGATACACATATTCATAAGAGAGTTTGAAGAACTTGTATGCCCTCCTGATGGGTTGTTTCCTCTGATCTGTATGACCTTTACCTACAAACCCCAAAACATTTGGATCATCTACTTCATTCAGCCTAATCAGACATGTATGGTAACTGTAAGAGCAATTGAGTAACCACTAATGTGAACGGACGAATTAAGAAGGTCCAAGACCTTCACCATATGACAGGGAAAATATTTTAAGACACACAGAACATGAATAATAATATTGTGATCAGTATAAAAGCAGAAAACAGATCATGTGCCCTCCTTTGAACAATTTGAGAGATGACCCTTACAATGATGCTATGATCAATTTTTAATGAATATTGAGTTGTCACAGGAGTGACGAATTAACCCCCACCATAAGTCCTTGTCACAGAACTAAGCCACGTCGACAGTGAACATGCTTGACTCTTGACCTACTGAACTCAAAATCAATAGAGGTAATTTGGCTGGTCATGATCAACCTCTCTATGAAGTTTCATGATCCTCGCCGAAGTGGTTCATCAAGTTTTTGTCTGGAAAAGGTTTAAAATGTTTCGGGTCACTCTGCCCTTTGACCTTTGGAACTCAAAATCAATACAAACATCTGCTGGTAATAACCACCCTCCCTATTAAGTTTGTGATCCTGTCCCAAGCCTTCTGAAGTTATTGTCTGAAAACCGTTAAGATGTTCCGGGCACTGTGACCTTGACCTGTGACCTACTGACCTCAAAATCAGTAGGGTCATCTGCTGGTCAGAACCAACCTCACTATAATCTTTCATTAACCTAGACCCAAGTTGGTTTCTCAAGTTCATCTGGAAACCGTTTACTGTTTGTGTATGTGACCTTGACCTTTGACCTACAAGCCTCAAAGTCAAAACATGTACCTGTATTTTAATCAAGTTACACGTGTGTACCAAAATTTATGATCTTAGACCCCAATCGTTCTCATGTTGTCATCCGGAAACCGTTAACTGTTCCGAAGTCACTGTGACCTTGACCTATGACCTACTGACCTCAAAGTAGAATCTGACTTGTATTTCATGATGTTACACCTGTGTACCAAAATTATGATCCTAGTCCAAGCGTTCTCAAGTTATCATCCTGAAAGCATTTAAATGTTCCGATCACTGTGACTTGACCCTTTGACCTACTGCAACTCAAAGAATTGACCTGTATTTCATGATGTTACACCTGTGTATCAAAATTCATATTCCTAGCCCAAACGTTTTCCAAGTTATCATCCGGAAACCATTTAACTGTTCCGAGTCACTGTGACCTTGATCCTTTGTCCTACAGACTTCAAAGTTCGATCTAACCTGCATTTATGGTGTTACACCTTGTAACCAAATTAATGATCCTAGGTGCAAGCGTACTCAAGTTATCATCCAGAAACTGTTAAACTGTTCAGTCAATATGACCTTGACTTTGATCTACTGGACCCCAATTTTCAAACCTGACATGTATTTTCTAATGTTACACACTTGTGTACCAAAAATTATTAAAATCGGTCAAGCCTTCATGAGTTATCTTTCGAAACCATGACCCAGTTTTTCAAACATACCTAGAAATAATCAAGACAAACATTCTGAAAACGTTTTCATACAGACTGGGTCACAACTGTGGCCTCTAAAGTGTTCACAAGTATTTCATTTGATTTGTCCAGTGACCTAGCTTTTGACCCCACATGACACCAGCTTCAAACGTGACTAAGAAATCATCAAGGCAAACATTCTGGCCAAGTTGCATAAATATTGGTATTAACTGTGGCCTCTAGAGTGTTCACAAGCTTTTCCTTTAATCTGGCCTACTGAACCTAGTTTTTTGACCCACATGACCCATGTTTCAAAACCCTGACCTAGAGCTCATCAAGACTAACATTCTGACCAAAATCAAAAAATTGGGTCACAATGTTGCCTCTAGAGTGTTCACAAGGCTAAAGTTGGTGCACGCCGGACAATGACTGGTCACAATAGCTCACCATGAGCACATTGTCTCTGGTGAGCCTATCAAACAACAAAGGTCCATAACTCAGGCAGAATATATGTTAACTCTTATCATGCTGGACACAACTGATTCTGTCTTTGCGACCATGTAATCATGAATAACCTGCACATCTATGCAGTCTGATCATGATCTGCACTGTTTACCATTCAGTCAGTTTTATTTTTCATAAGTACCCCTTTTTTCAGTTAATGTACTGAGACTAATTCATTATGAAATTTAGCAGGAAAGGGTAAGACCCTAACATGCACAATGCACAACTAGGGTTTGTACTGATCACATCGAACTAGCTTCAAGACAAGGAGTTATCTACTTCTTTTTCTATTTTTAGCTCTGGGTATACCAAGTTTGAAGAAGATACAATTCAGCGTTCATGACAAATGTAGGTTAAAGGTATTTCTATTTTTAGCTCATCCTCTAGCTGCCCCTAAAAGTGGAACCCAAAGGGTGCCCACACTTTGACAAACTTGGGTGAGACCTTTAATTAATCTACAACCAATTTAAAAAAGTCCATCAAGCGTGTTCAAAGAAGAAGTCCATTAAAAGTTTTTTTTCCTTATCTTTTGATGTCCACTAAAGATCAAGACGAATCTTAGAAAACTATTTAATTAAAAGTCCATGACAGGAGTTACGACCAAGTTTTGTAAATTCTGACCGGTAGTTTCAGCGAAGAAGAGTTTTAAATGAAATTACTAACACAGGAAGCCGGCATGTGACAACGACCATCCACCTACATCAAACAGCTCAACTGAACTTAGCTAAATGGTGGCACCATTCATTAAATACTGGTGCCATTGTGGGACAGTGGGGGTGTCATGTGATGTGGATGATGAGCCAAACAACTATTTAAGTTTGAATAAAACCATTAATAATAACAGAGGTAGAGTGAATGTATCTTCAAAATAAAATTTTACCTAACATTTTAAGTAACAAATTGCCTAGGTTGGCTCACCTGAGTAATTACCATAACGTGTTAAACATTTTTAACCTAGTGAATATTCTGATCTATTTTCATTAAGATTGACCAAAAATGTTGCCTCTTGAGTTTAAACAGCTTTTTCTGTTATTTGAACCTAATGACTTGATAACAACATTCTGACAAAGCTAATAAAGATTTAATCAAACATGTAGGACCTAGAGTGTAAACATTCTTTTATTTTGACCTGCTGACCTAGTTTTTCATCCAAGGGTGACCAGAAAAAATCATCTGAGATTTGATGGAGACAGACATTCTGAATATGTTTCATGCACATCAAAAGACAAATGCAGCCCCTATTGGCAGACACAATGTTTTCTTTGACTTGACCATGTTACTTAGTTTAGACCCAGATGGCCCAGATGTCAACTTTTATCTAGATTTCTCAAGACTTAATTCTGATATAATTTCACCAATAACCATCAAAAACGCGCCTATTGCACATACACCCGTTTTTTTTTGTTTATTTGACTGGGTGCCTATTTTTTGACCCATATTAACCCATATTCAAACCAGACCCTAGAATTCATTCAGACACATCATTTCTGACCAATTTGCATGAGTTTCAACAGAAAAAATGTGGTCTCTACTGTGTTAACAAGATTTGCCTTTGATCTAGCCTATGAACCTAGTTTTTAAAACCACATGACACAGATTCAGTCTTGCATTAAGAACATCAAGATAAACATCCTTACAAAGTTTTTCATGAAGATTGACCTAGATTGTTTAACCCAGATAACCCAATTCAAAGTTGACCAGTCCTACAGATTATCAAGACAATTATTATAACCAATTCCATCAGGTTCAACTTAATCTGTTAACTCTAAAAGTATTGACAAGATTTTCATTTGATCTGGCCTAGTTACCTAGTTTTTAAATCCACATGACCCAGTTTCAAACTTAGCCTGAAGACCATCAGATAAACATTCTGACCAAAATTCATAAAGATTGATTCACAACTGTGACCTCAGTGTTGACAAGCTTTCCTTGATTCGACGAAGTGGACTTGTTTTTGACTCAACATGACCAGAATCATTCTTTAAGATAATACAATTTTGCATAATTCATTGAAAAATTTGTTATTATTTTGGGACTTGTGTCATTTGTGATGTGGGAGATGACGTGGAACAACTGCAATGTATTCCACGTTTTAATCAATTAATAATTAATAGAATGAAAAAGTGCTCTGAAAAATTTTAACCTGAAATTTTTTAGTACAAAAGGGAATAATTCATGGAATACGGTGCCCAGATTTTGTCCCTTGTGTCATATGATGTGTTTTTTAAGTTTGAATAAAATCCACCTTGAACTAACAGGAGTAGACATGGATGCTTGATGCCAGGCAAGTAGGACAGCCCTCCATATATCTCATACAGTCAAGCTAAAAAAGCTTCAAATGATTCCGTTTAGCATGTTACTTACCTTGACTTTATGTAGAAACTTCAGTAGATAACAGGGCAGCATTAACACGGTGTCTAGGGCTGTTGCTCACTCAGAACTGTCTTCAAAAGGATGTCCTTGTACAGTGTCAACTCATATAATACCTGAAATAAAAAACATATATACATGTTAGTTCCATCAAATAATGTAAAGAACCACCCTCAACTACTTCAACTGACTGACCAATGATTGATCGGAACCCTTATTTTAATTTCTTCTATATGAAAACTAATATCCTATATCTTCTTTCAGTCAAAAACCTGTGTTACTTAGTGCAATTTTCTGAAGAAATATTGAATGTAAGAATTGTTACAATTTGCTCTGTCTGCAATTCTAGTTTTAAACGCTGTATTGTGAAAAAAAAACTGATGATCTACCCATACTCTAAAACTTTGGTAGGGCAAAACAATAATTTCAACCTACATAATAAGAATATGTATATGTCCACTCTGTTATTTCCTATAGGATGCCATAATTATAGGCTGTAAAAGCAATTGTGTTTATGGGTGTTCTCTCATTCCCTTTGTGAAGGTCAACAAGCAATTACCAATTGTAGTTTTACTATTTTAATATTAGTATCTCCCATAGTAATTTAGTATAACGCATCCTGAAATACATATGAACAATACTTACTATGAAAAACTTACAATCAAGTAAGACACATTGTTTTACACAAATACCGTACAGTTCATATTAAGCACATCTCTTAATCAAATTAATGACATCTCAGCTCAAAAATATACATGTGTGTGTAGTGCATATACAGCTAAAATACATATACTTCAGGAAGTGTGTAACTCAAATGTACATTGCTATGCAATTAATTAAAGTTTACAAATACAAATTATGCCATACTCAGGTTATGGACACTTAAATGCCCCATATGTCACAGCAATATCTCAGCACGCAACACAACACACCTGCAAAACGGGGTTAAAAAAGGGTCTGTAAATGATTTAAAGGTTTATAGTGCAAATAGAAATGAGCAGTGATAAAAAAAAAGGAATTTTGAAACAAATTACTGCAAAACGAAAAAAAAAAACCCACTTTAGGGCCCCCCCAAAAAAGATAAAACCCCTTTTATGGCACGTTTTGGGAAACCATTTAGAATTGTAATTACCCATTTTATTTTTTTTTGAAGTCTGGGTCCCTAAATAAAAAATGTATTTAATTCCTTGTTTTCAGTTACAGACTTTACAGCAAGACCCGGGGTTCTTATAAAATCCAATGAATTAAAGCATTTCAGGGGGAAAATTTTGCCCTAGGGTCAAGGCACTGAATGCACACAAAACACAATAAAACTAACAAGGGAAAAACCTTGTTTTTAAAATATTATACCCAAAACCCCTTAAAAATCAGGCTGTCACATATAATCCTTTTTTAATTTTTTGGGGTTTTAATTTAATATTCAAAAAGGAAATTTATATCATATGGAAGTTTTTTTATGGGAAACACTTTCATGCATTAATCTTTTTAAAAATTTTAAAAAAAAGGGACAATTTTGACAAGACTGAAGCTAGAGTTACGGGGGTATCTGATGACAGCAAAAATTTTTGAAGGCCCATATTTTTTTAGACAAGGCAAAACTGTTTCCAAAATCTTGTTTAAAAAAGAGGCACAATTTGACAAAATAAAAGCTTAAGAGTCATGGCCCTTTTTTTTTGTGAGATAACTAAAGATGAAGAAGAGTGTGACTGCCTTTGAAGATTTTTAAAGTTGTGCTTGGAAAATGTGATATGTAAAACCTGGCACATTTTAAACTGATTGTTAAATTTTTAAAAAATTTTAGAAATTCCCGCTTTTCTTTTTGTTAACATCCAAAAAAGAAGGAACTTAAAAGGGCAAAATATTTTTTAGTATGAATTTCAAACTTTTTAAATTTGGTGACAGAAGACCCCGTATTATTTTAGGCAAGATGAGCAGGGGACTTGTTTTAACAACCAACCCACTAAGTAAATTAGTGGGTAACTTTTTCCGCAGAAAGAATGCTATACCCCTAGTTGGTTTTCAAATGCACAGCAAAAGGGGAATGATACCCATCAGTTGTGGAAAAGTCAAAAAAATTTTTAAACAATAAAATGTACTCTATATGGACAAACAGTAAGCTCGGGACCATAAAGCGAAACGTCTTTAGATTGACCCATGAGTTAGGCGAAAGTGGCCATTACTGTTCATCAATACCTTTGAGCATTTCAAAACTAAATGACCATAGGTGACGATCATAATAAATATTTTGTTACAATTTCAGCCTTTTTTGCTATCAGTGTTCTTTCAACTACAAAAAGCAACAACATGTGTACGATCAATACCTATGCTCAGTTACTTTTAAAATGCTACAATGTACAATACATAACCTGACAGATAGAAGAAGGAGAAAGGGGACGTGGGCTTGATCGCGAGGCTCTGTGTGACCGGAATGTCTGTACTCACTGTTGATATAAAATGTTAGAGGATTTTTTCCCTTAAAAGTAGTAAATTAGAAATACAACTAAAAATGGGAGAAGGGTATATTAGCTAGGCGGCATTTTTTGCTTTAGAGCGCCCCAGCGTCAGAATGGAGCTGTAAGATAATGGGTGGTCTTTTGGCATTTACGATTCTAAACTATTGAAACTTTTTACTATTTTGAAAGATTTTTGGACTATGCAATAAGATGAAATGAGAAATGCATCACTTTAAAAAATAGAGACTATTCGTTTAAACTTTGCATCTACAAAGAGAGATTTGAATTATTAACTAATTCAGTATAATTTCGAGCTTTTGATTGAAAGAGTCATATTTAAGAACACTGTATCTAATGTTTTATTATTTCAAGAAAAAATCAATTCTACAGTCAACTAATGAAGTCATTAACAACTGATAGATATACATTATGCCCCACTGATAGATCTTACTTTTAAAGGGGTGTTTATTTTTGAATATGAGTTCAATATTGCCTTTTTACTTTTTAATGATTTTTTAGTACACATGAAGAAAACTCAAAAACATTATCAGGGACATGTCATTTGTCTGTAACATGTTAATCTTATTTATATGAAGCATCTGAAATTGATCAAGTGTCGGTTGCTTGCCGAAACACTAAGACAAAGGTATTCAAGACATCAGTAACTGATTGTCCCGGGCGTTTACGGGATAATTTTTCCTTCGCAATCATGAGTATACGTCTGATTTTTCAACTTGTTTACGTTGTGTTGTTTTAGATAAAATGATTTCTAATGTTTCAGTTGTGACTATTGCCTGGAGATTTGCTGCAACGAAAGGTTATCCATTTTCAACCTTTGGCAGAGATATGGATGCACTTGAAACTGGTAACTGTGCCGAGCGAAAACGAGGCGGATGGTGGTATAGTGGTGAGCTTGCTAAAGCTGAATGTACAGTAATGAGCCTGAATGTGCAGTGGTGAGCCTGAATGGGGAATACTGTACGCCTAAAAATGATTGCAGTGACGGCTACCGCCAGATAAAAGGTCTTTATCATTTTGGATTCGCAGGCGAATCTCTGAAGACATCTCGAGTGTTAATAAGGCGTTATTAATGATGAAAACATTTTAGATTGATACAAATCCTGGCTTAGGAATGTATACTTTTCCAGTAGATCTAATTAGATATTTATTACAATGTTTTTTTTTAAATTATAATAACTTTGTTTTCGGTTTAATGTCAAACCAACGCAATTATTGTTCATACGGCGATTGCATGTTCTAACGCCAAACAAACGCATCGAAACTTACTAATATGTATTCTTAATAAACTGTGCAATAACGTATGAATATTGACACATTTGTATACTTATAACGGTTTGCAAATTTAATGTAGTACTGTACTTATTTTAGCAATACTCATACAATTTTATGTAGAATAAGGTAACCGATTGTTTGATGCCTATACAACAAAAAGTGTTACAAACAATCGTATCAGTTCTTACAGGATTATTCTGAAATTTAAGTCATGTATACTGTGATGGGATCACTTTACGGCTTTAGATTTTTGTTGGCTTTACTAAATATACACTAACTGAAAGTGTTTTTTATATTTTCATGATTATTTACAAGCTTAATATCATGTATGTATTTATCTTCTCTTAATATATCTGAAATAAATGAGACACCTGTGTCATAAAATGCAGCTGACAAAATAACTTTGGATAAATTACTCAGAAACATTGTTATTTAGTGCAAAGTGTGAGTTAACATTAAGGAACAGTGTTTTAAAATTATGTTGCAGTTTCTAAGTTCAAATGTATGAAATATTGTTGAACAATGTTATTCGTTGGCAGCTAGTGGGTGAACAAAAGATGAGATATTGTGTTATACAATCCAGCTGCTACGTGGACAATAGTTGTAATATTGCGTTACACAGTACAGCTGATAGGCTAGGTGAACAATACATGCAATATTGCGTTACACAGTACAGCTGGCAAGCGAATAATACACGCATTATTGCTTTATACAGTACAGCTGGTAAGCTAACATACATGCAATATTGTATTACGCAGTACAGCTGGTAAGCTAACAATACATGCACTATTGCGTTACACAGTACAGCTGCTAGGTGAACAATACATGCAATATTACGTTACATAGTACAGCTGTTAAGCGAACAATACATGCAGTATTGTGTTACACAGTACAGCTGATAGGCGAACAGAGTTTTACAGTGCAACAGATTAAACATTTGGTTACACAGCCCTACCGCTAGGTGAACAATCGATTGCAATCCAATGACAGTCTTAAGAGTTACAGCTAGTCTCAATGCCATGTCAGAATGCATTATAAAAACTCATAAAAGATGATAACTACTTTTATATTGTATCACCGTTGTAGAAATATTTCTGATGTTTACTATTTAGTTGTACAATTATCCTCTTACAAACGTGGCTGCGGTGTGCAGTTTATTCCGATATAGTGTGGAGGTTTATACATAAGTTTATGTGGCATATAAAACACAGGCATTTATACTTTCTTATAAGGTTTAGTGTTGTGAAACAGGAATTCGACGGGGAAAAAATCGAATAAAGACTGATTTTAAAGGCAAGTTTATCTACTAGTCGCTGTGGATTATTTTTGGAGGTCATGTTTGTCACAGATTGGAATATACGAAATGACAAACTTTACTGATAAAATGAATTATATTCATTATGCATTGTCTTGTTTGTGAAAAAATATATTGTATGTCTTTTGATTTGATGTATGAGAAGAAAATGAATTTATTCTGTATAATTCATGTAACTACACAGAATTTGTTTGTATCTATGTGATGTTTGTCAGCCAACGAAAATAAGTACATAACAACTACGATTTTCCTTGAATTTTAAGTCCGCACGAAATTACCACTTTGGTCAAACCTACGAGAGGTTACGCCAAACGAAACTAAATAATTTGACGGTATAATATCATGTGTGATTTTCTGTGATGCATGTACAAAATTAGAATAAGTATGTATGTGTTTATGTTATGCATAAAATGCACAAACCAAACTGTTCTTATATATTGTAAAAAATTATTTGCTATTGTACCCTAGATTTTTTTTTATTTTACAATTTTACATCATTACTAAAAGTAATGTAAAGTAGCATCTAACGTCCGTTATGAGTAAACTACTTCCTACTGAGCGTTTGACGTACATTTAGAATACTATATTGCTTTTTCCCCCACAGAAGTACTGGCGTAAATTGGTGGCAAACTACAGAGTTACGTGTTGTTAAGATTTCCTTAGCTGCATCTTGAGTACGCTACAGAAGCGTTGTAATGTTCCTAATCTTCTACCAGGAGTGAAGTGTTGCTAATTTTCACGTTATGCGTATGACGTACGTTAGAAGTGGTGAGTTGTTATATATGCGTATAACGATTGTAAGGAGTGAAGCTTAGTTTCCCCGTTATGCAACTGATGTACGTTCAGAGTGACGTGTTGACGGTTTTCACGTTATGCGTTAGAAGTGAAATGTTGTTAGATGCGCCTTACGTACGTTAGGAGTAAAGTGTTACCAGTTTTCCCGTTATGAATATGACGTTCGTTAAGGGTGAAGTTTATTTAGTTTTCCCGTCATCCTTATGATGAAGGTTACGAGTGTTATTTTGTTAGTTTTCCGTTATGTGTATAACATACGTAAGTAGTGAATTGTTGATAGTTTTTGCGTCGATGTACAGTAGGAATAAAGTGTAGTTTTTCTCGTTAGACGTAAGAGGTATATTACGAGAAAATTGTTCTTTATTTTCCCGTTGTGGCTATGATAAGCGTTAGAAGTGACATGTTGATAGTTTTCCCTTACGTCATTAAAGAAGGTAATACAATTCTGCAATCGAATACGCTCCAAGAGGCAGTAAACGTCATATGAGTCTGCAATGCATCTAAACTTCAAGATTTAAGAAATTCCAAGAAATTATAATCTGGAAAAGTGTTTGGAAGGAATCATCACGGATATTGGAGAAAAGAATTGCTGACATAAAACAGCTTTCTGTATTTAATACATGCTGTTGACACTCACTTTACTTACGTCAGTAGCGTGCAAAGTGAGAAACAGTTTAATTGGTAATCAGCTGACATAAAGATTGTGTCTAGACTGGAAAACAGCATATACTTTATAATAAGCAATTACATAACGTCTACAAGGTGTCGGGATTGATTATCTCAAATATGTGAGCGACATTTTTATAAATTTAATTTAATTAGCGAACACCCGTCATTTTTAAAGGTAAAATGAAAAGGAATCAGTTATCAATTTCAATTTTAATATATTCTATAGTATAGATTTATTTTTTTATTTTCAAAATGAAATATTCAATTTGTATATTTTTCTAATTTAAATAAATCAAATAATGCAATTTGGACAAATCCTCAAATGGAACGTTGCTGTCGTCTTATTTTTCCATTATCATACTAAAATTACCAAACACACAACTGATATACATTTTGGTAAAAATGTTGGTAACGACATATCGAAATTTCAATAAAACTTTAATATTAAGTAACACATTTTTAGTAGAAATTCGTTACTTGTACTAATTATAATACTGATGTCCGTTTCATGCTGGTTTATATTTTAACTGATATGTGAGTATGCTTGTTTTTAAAAGGTCATAAAGCCTTTGTACATAAAGTGGTGGCCATATGTTTGGCTATAAACAAAAATATATTAATTTCTTGTTAATTCATATTTTGGGTAACTTTTCCGCTCATAACTATTTCAAAGTTTTGAATATTTTGTTCCAGGATGTACCAAATTTGGATAAATCGCCTTCAGCTGATGTTGGTTTAAGAATCCACGGCCGAACCAAAAACAGCTTATTATTACGTGGGACCACTGCCGCACAGAGACAATTTGTAAACAAAACTGACCTATCAAAACACGTAAAATTAATGCATGTTGTCCTGAAGGAAACCGGACAGAATGCATCGATACAGAGTGCAGTAAAGATCGAAAGTACGAGTAGAAGTCGGTTAAAGTAGAGGTTTGTACATGGCCGTGGTGATATCTATATTTTGCCATGCTTTTGTAGTTCAACATGAAGGTGATTTTTGCTTGACTATCGTACCTTACAGCCAGCAAACCACGTGACAGATTATGAAAATACTGAACAACAATTCTTAGTATGAAATGTAGTTGACAGCATAATCTCCTAAAGGATAAAACTTAACAGCAGTACTTTGTATGAAATGTAGTTGACAGCGCATTCTCCCAACAGAAAAATATTCACAGCAACGAATGATATAAATTATCTCTTCTTCCCGGTCAACAAAACTTCCGTGGATTATATTAAACGTTGCCAACGCATCAATTTTTGTCAGATTATAATGAAAGTTGAGAGTTATAAGTCACGGGTACTAAACAGTGCCTGCGGTACCGCCTGTACCGATGAGGAATGAAGGCACTTCGCTTCCGGTACCGCAGGCAATTCGCCAATGTTGACAAATCAAGCGAGATCGGTGAGTGATTTTTTTCGTTTTTGTCATTTTGTTACTGCATGTAGCATTTGTTCAAAAATCGGGGAATGTAGCGGGGTGTAGAAGTACCTTATGAACATATCCATGCTAAAGTTTGTGACAAATAATCAATTTCCTAGAAATGTAAGGACAAATAAGTTGGAAATGAAACGTGAAATTTTTCACATCAGTGACTGTTTAGACCCATTTCTTTTCGCTGACCCAAACCATATCGTCTCTGCCGTCGTAAAACATATTTATAAATGATATGTGAATTGCCAAAACATAAAATGTGTCCAGAAAATTCAGAATTTGAACGTTATGGCAATTTTGAAAAAGTGCCGCAGGCATTTCGACGATGCCGCAGCCCCTTCGAGGTGCCGCAGGCACTTCTAAAAGTACCGGGGCATAAATTTGGCCCAAAACTAACCCAATCGCAAATAACACGCATTCGTGCGATTATACAAACATCAAATAGTTTAGTAATCGGTTTATATTCGCGAGTAATCTTAAACTCTACACGATTGTTTTGGTCAGTTGAAGCAAAATTCTCAAACATTATGGTTTTTGAAAATTGCCTTCTCTCTCCGTTCTATGCTACTCGATATGATTTTTTTTCAAAGTTTTGTTTGCAGAAAAAATAGTTTTACATACATATAAGAACTATTAAAATGTTTATGAGTTGTACTTCCTCTGTCACAAAACTTCACGATTTTTAAATTGTTATACTAGTATATTTATCTTTTTTTTTTATTTCCGGACAATTTTGTATGCCGAGTGTGTGTCGTGTCTGGCGCTGGTTGCTAGGTCCCTTTTACACAATGTATAAATTTAGTGATTTTCAGCCTTAAAGCCCTGCTACACGGCTATTCAAATTCTATTATGTGTATGTAACTCATGATTGCAATAGGTAACAGATAACGGCCACGCGCCACAACTTAAGCACGTAAAACCACAGTTATTTTATATTAAAATTTATATACAATAGACTCTTTTTTTGACAGGCGTCACTGTTCATAGTCAGTATTTTCATGCTTTTTCAATGACAATTTAAGGTTAAAAGGTAGGACTGGAGCAGGTCTTTAATGAATTATGGTGGCATACATCTGCCACGAGATAGCTAGGTAGTATGGTACGCGATAACCAGGTAACTAATTGTTATAGCGCACAATTTTGCGTTTGCCTGTAACTGCCATGAGATATTTGGTAGATATTACAATATTTTAAAATTTCTAGCAAAGTTCTTCATTTTTCTGAAAACATTTTCACAGTAAATTATTTTTTTTTTTTTTTTGTAGATATGCTTTATATTTCCAGAAAACGTAGGCTATTAAAATAACTACAGAAAATTTCGATATATCAAATATCAAGCTAGATAATGACAGCAGTCCACAATGGGCACTTACACAAATGGTATCGAGATTATAATGCAAATTATCGCAATAATATTTACAGGACACTGTTCAAACTCGTTTAAGAAAACTTCGCTTTATCAAGATAATTTCTTGAAGTATCGCGACAGCTATCTACCTATCTCGTGGCAGAAATATGCCAACATAATTGATGTATATTTAAAGCCTAAGAAAGGTTTGGTCCCTTTTATTTTACAATACTATAAAGTCAAATTATAACAGTATCATGGGGGCATTTTTGTCTTTCTGTTTCTCTGTTCTTCCATTTGTCTGTCACAAAACTTTAACATGGTTATAAACTTTAACATGGTTATAAATGTAAAATGACCTCGACCTTGACACATAAAACATTAAAATTAAGATTTTACTGTAACTTATGCTTTTTGTAAATATAATTCCTGTTCACATAAATACTACCCAACAAAGACCGTCCACGTCGGCCATAACTATTCAGTATCTATGTAAGTCACTTTGGTTTTCAATTTATTTTCTTTTGCAGCTAACAATGGATAAAGAACAACGGAAGAAATTCCAGTGCAAGTTCTGTCAGAAAAAGTTTAGTACAAAATACGTCTGTACTTATCACCAGAAAAACATTCATGAGAAAACGGTTACAGGGACAACTTGTGTCATTTGCCATAAAGCGTTTTCAAGCAAGCGGGCCCTGCGTATTCACAATCTGTGCAAACATGCAAATACATGGGAAAGGCCAAGCTGCGAAATTTGTAAAAAGCGTTTTTACAGCAACAGAAACTTACAGGAACACCTGAAACTTCATTCCAATCTTCAGTGGAAATGTTCAGATTGCGATAGAAAATTTACATACAAAAGAAATCTGAAAGCACATATCAGGAAGTGTCGTAGCCAACGCAGTTTAAGGTTCAAGTGTGACTCTTGTGCAAAATGCTACAAATTTAAGCGTGACTTGACGAGGCATGTAAAAGAATGCCACGGGGATCCAAGGCCATTGGCAATATGCTACGTTTGTGGCAAAGCATTCACTCGGCAGTCGTCCTGTAATAGACATGTTAGAAATGTCCACAGATCGTCTTCATAAAATAATCTTCAAAACATAAACCAAAATATTAGACATTAAAAGACGCTGTATGGTACACCATCATGTATAAGCATTCTGTTAAATATTTTTTGCAATTAACATGTACATGTATACGCCTACTTTGTCAAAGTACTCTTTAATGTTGTAATGATGTACTCAGAACAGAGGACATTAGTCGAAAAACGGTGTAAGCTTTTGTATTAACCCTGACATCGGCACACTTTAGTTTAGTTTTTAACTGCAAGTTGTTATCTGTATATGCATCAAAGGTTTCGCTTTGGAACTTCATACGAGTCATTTGAATGTTTAATCTAGGTCAAGTCATCACGTTACATCACTCCGACTTGCATTTATAATGAATCATGTGCCTTTTGTACTTAGAAAGTCCCGGTTGATTGTTTACACTTTACTTCATATCTCCACTCATTAAGAGGTTTTTATTTTAAACTTCCAAAAGTTATCGGAGTCATTAATCTAGGTCATATCATGCAGTCCTATAACTCTTTCCAGTATTTTGAATGAATTATCATACTTTCTATACTTTAATGTTTACGTGCATGTTCATATCTCCATTCTGCTTTGAAACTTCACACAAGTCTTTGAGGTTATAAATCTAAGTAAAATCAGGTCCAATAAGTTGACACACATTTTGAGAGAATTATTCTCATACACTCATATCTACATATCTATAAGAGTTATTGCTTTGAAATTTCATTTAAGCATTTAGAGTCATACATCTTGGTTATGTCTTCAGCTTCTGTAACACTTACATGCATTCTGAGTAAAGTATGTTTAGTTTTGGACTTAGAAAATGTTGACTACGTTTTTGCCCGTTATTTGGTATCATCATGCCTATCAAAGATAATGCCTGGAATATAATTAAAAAAAATACATTTGTGCCATTGTCCGACAGTGTAAAACAAGTCAAGTATTAAGAAAAAATGAGTGCGTTATTTGTGGGATAGCTCTTGTTCAAAGAAATGCGTCAGCAAATGTAACTGTTTGTTTTAATAACCCCTTTAAAGAGAATTGTAATGTATATACTGGATTGAATATCTGTTGGGGTTATTCAAGTACTGCGTCTGTCTAGCAGCTGCTAAGCCTATGGTTATTTCAAGTTATTTTTATGTAGTTAAATATAGCTATATCTGCCATTCCCCTTACATTATATTCTAATTTTATAGAAAACCACTGAACCCCATACCTCACAAAAATGGACTTTTTTGTTTAAACAGTTTATTAGAGCTCAATATTTCCTCTGTGTTAACAATGCATCTATCTTGACATGCAAATTACTTAACATATCCTACCTTTGAAGATTTTAAAATCAGATTAAATATAGTTAACATTGATAAATTTACCCATTTATTCAAGATGCTAAAGTTTAAAACAGCAATTGTTTTCAAAATTTGAATTTTTCATACATTTATGAAATTATCGCAGAAATGTAAGATATTTCACTTAAAACGTACAATAATTGTTCAACTACAAATTACCATGTCAATGATGTACTTTTCATTGCACTCATACCAACTGTCATAAGTGTATTGTGTTTTAAAAAACGCATGCAAAATTTCACCGAGCTCTTCCTTTCGTTTACAAAACTATTGCATTTTTGTGAGGTTTGGTATGCAATACTTCTGTGTCAAGATAAGTTACATGGTAAAGGTTCTTCCATATGACATTGTATTTTCACATTTTATGTTTTGACAAAATTATTTTGTGATTTGTGATAATTTGATTGATATAAACATCAATGTAACTGTTAAAAGTTTAAAATTCTATTTGTCATTTTTTTATGTAAGGAATGCATTGTTTTATGTTTTTACACGTTATCTGAGAAGACACTCAGATCCTTGAAATTGTCGTTCCATATATATTTGCATTTTTAGCTCACCTGTAAAACGCTCATGGTCAGCTATTGTGATCACGCTGTGTCCGTCGTCGGTCGCGCGTCCGTCGTCAACAATTATGTTTAAAAGACAGCTCCCTAAAAACCACTGATTTTGATGAAACTTTACACAAACGACCTCTAGGTAGCCGTCTTTTAATTAAAAGTTGTTCATGGTTTCGCTTAATTGTACATACGGGTCATTTTAAAACAGGTTACTAGTCATCAGACTTTAAAAATCCTTGTCTGTAGATCTTTGATATTTGGCATGTGATGTAAAGGTTTCACTCTCTACCATAAATTCAGGGCCCGCTCTGCCATTAGCCATTGTAACCTTCGAATCTCACAAATTTGATTACTTTCATATTATTTAATCTTCGCTTATATAATATGGACTTAGTTCAAGTGTCACTTGATTTCACATAGACTTAAAGAGAATTTTTGATGATAAGTACAGCCATGTTCTCGAACGATCCGGGACAAAGGTGATCTTTTTGTTTTTCTGTTAGCGTGAAGAACATGCTGTTTTACTTTGTGATTTAATTAAACCAGAATATTTATTAGCTTCACTTCAAACACACTGTTTTACAGACATATGTAGAAGTCCGATAACGTTGTAATTATAAGTTAATCACAATTCCCTGTATGTATATACGGTCACTTTTTTCTTTTTTCTTCGTGACAGAATTTCTTTATTTTTAATTCGTTTAGAGTATGTCTGAAGAAGAAGATCTGACATAAAATAATATTGTCGTGCTTGATTTCAAATTATCTGCTCTAGAACAAACCATAAATGGCATGTTCCAGGGCAAATTATTCAAATTAAGCACAGTGACTTTACTTTTCTATTTCATATATTTGAGTCAACTTGCAAATTTTATGTCGCTGTAAACAATTGATCATGTATATACTTATAGGAAATTGTGAAGAAGGTCTTAAAACTGATTTTCATTTTCTAGTCAAATATTATTTACATAACACATCCGATTCCTTGTAATTGCATGGCGTGGAAATGCACTCATGTTTCTTTATGCACATGGAATATCTTGTGTCGCATATTGTTGAACACCTGAAAAATACTCTAGTCCTTCTCGAGATTTAGGTTCTTTAATAAAATTCTTTTGTAAAAATCAACATACAATTTAAGTACAGTAGCAGTAGGTAGTCATCTTTTCAGCATGTCGTTTTTTAAATTTCGTTAACTATATGAGATTGTTCCAATAGAAAATTATTAAAAAAGTAATAAAATGGGAATAAATATCAGAAACAGACTTAAGTTACTACTGCATGTTAACTCCTCGACCTTTACAAATCTAAGAATTTTCTTTTGACTCTCGAAACACGTAATATATAGGAGCATCCTTTGCCTCTTCGTTTTTCAGACCATACTACTTGAAAAAACTGTTATAACATCTACTAGATCAAGAACATGTAAAGAATATAAAATAAACATGTCGTGTTTGATATTTTAATGACATTAAAACGTATAGTTAACGTATTATTCCAATACAAATATCATTCATTTATTTACTTGATTTGTTTACTTCTATTTTTGATACAGATCAATGCTGATGATTGTTTACAAATAAATCAAAGGAAATACTGAAACACTTGCTTGTTACTTGAGGTCCAGCTGTAGTAGTGTCTGGTCATACGGCCAATCCAAAGAAATGTAGAACATGAAATTACTATTTTCCAATTCCAAAAAAATGGTCAGAACTCAGTGGCTGAGACAATAACTCACGTGATCTAAAGTATCATGAACATCATAACTGAAGTTTTTGACACATAAACTTAATTCTGCTAGGTTTCAGTCTACAACATCATCATTATCACTAGGAAGATGTACCGCCAAGCGTTTTGACGGTAACAATTTTGCCTCGTTAATCTTGTATCCATATCTTGTCCGTACTGGTTGTTCACCCCGGAGTTTATCGGTTTTGCCAGGTTGATATGGTTTCTCTCGTTTCTGTAAGCGTGCACGAGCTGGGGTATCGAAGAAGTGGTTCCTGTCAAAAAAAATTATTTTATGAAGAATTGTAAAAAGAGAAGTAACAAACTGTACTCCACGGACTGCTTGGTACTAAGTAGGTTTCATAATGAAATCTGAATTATTCGATAAATACCTCTGTAATAAATCCTCGGATAATACTTAATCGGTGGACAAAGATAATGCAGAATGTGCTATAAACAGTCAAACCTGTATTAAAGACCACCTCTGAACAGAGACCACCTGGCTCTAAAGACATGTTTTGTTTCCAATTTTAACATTTACAGTGTATTTTCACCTGTGAATAAAAAACACCTCCCAATAAAGACCACATGTTGGCTCTCCTAAGAGTTGTCTTTATAGACAGGTTAGACTGTATATAACTGAAATGAGATCTATTAAAAAAGATACCTTGGTATTATGCAACTGATAAAGCCCCTACATCTGCACTCACACGTCAGCGAAGTGTCTGAAATATCTGACTCTACATCCTCAATAACGGATGGGTTAGGATATGCTGTGCTTTTCTTCGTCTTTATATAAATATTCCTGCAATTGTCAAAAATAAGATTATATTTTAAGTTACAAAGAGAATATCTGTTTGCTCTAGTGTAAGATTGAAATATATTTCACCAAGTGAACATTATAATACAATATATTTTCACGAGTGGTGCAGTCACGAGTGAAAATGTAAATTATGGGGTTTACGAGTGAAACATATTTTGATCTTACACTGAAACAAACAAATTTTCTATTTGTTCTATGTGCTTTAAATACTTTTAAGTAAGTTGTATCCAGTTTGTCAGCGCAACGTCACGTGCATGACATCGTGGTGCCGTTACGTCAGGATAACTTTGTAGAGAAACTGTAAATAGTTCTGTTACGTTTTCTTATTTCTTTTACATTTTTTTTATGATAGAACGTATTATAATTCTGTTAGTATTTTTATACATCTATATCTTTACTGAAATAAATTTTGCAAAGAGTTTTCTATTATTTACAATTCATATTCTTTCGTATTCAAGTCTAGTTCCGTACCAGTGTAAAATATAAATGAAGTTTTAACTGTTTGAAACAGTGAAAATATAAACTGTATTTCACAGATAAATTTCAGTTTTTCACTGAAGAGCATATAATAAGGATATTTTACACCTGAGCATATGCTTTGTAAATCATTCATTTGGAAACTTTGCCTGCTGACCTTCATTTTCCATTAAAAGTAAGGATAATCATGTTTCTTTGAAATATTAAATTGAGATTTGATCTCCTTGGTGAAGGATCTTTAACGAAGTATACTTACCGTGTTTCGTCCATCTTCATAGATGTTATTGTTGTGAAATCGTTGAGATGTTTTTCAACGCCTTTTATTGACAGTATACCTTGACCCCAAGGATCCATCTCCTGCATGGTGCCGAAGAAACTCTCGCTGCACAGTGTGTTTGGCGCTCGGCCGCAGTACGTGCCTGAATTTGAAATTGCGTATAGGTATAATTTTGCCTCAAGACTCGTTCTTAGACCTTCGTACAGTATATGGGACATTCCTTTTATGAGACCCCCATAAGGTGGAAACCTTCCGAAATGTACTTCTTCTTGCAACCAGCTTATAAGACGAAATCTGTTAAGACACCTGTCGTAGGCTGGAACTCCTGGCATATCATCCGCTTCATATAGACCTTTACGTATGAGTTTGCAAAACGTTGCTTCTGGATCGTAGCCAAGGCTTCTCATTTCATCTTCCACAGCTTCTGAAACCATCGTTCTGGCAAGTGATTCTTTCATTTGGTCCATTATTTTGCCGTCATTAACCTCAATGACGGTAGGGTGCAACACATCTGGTCGGATTCTGGACACAGTTTTCCATGCGTCTATCCTTATTCCTTGAACTTTATCTAGACATAGACACTTCCTTAAATTAGTCCCCATGTGAGTTTTATCGTATGTAAATACCATGAAGTCCTTCTCGTATGGAGGAGTGTAGTAAGGCTCAAACTTGAATTCATCGAGTGTATATGGATCAATCACGGAAATTGTATTCGCAACTCGACCTTTGTTCCTGAACATTTTAACCTCGCCAGGCCAAATATATTCAGCATATGCAATATTCAGAACTTGTTTCGGGTATCCAGACTTCGTCAAAACAGCTGACGATAAATCACGCAATGACTTTGGTTGCCTTGTTTTATTTTTCCGTTTCCTCTCAGTAGTGGTTTTGATACTAATTTCTACTTGAACCTGCAGCACATCGGATATTTCTTTCATAAGGTCCACTTTCTTAGCCTTCTTAATAGAAATTTCATGTTTTGATCCTCTCAGCTTCAGATTCAGGTACTTTGCAATTGCCAAAAGTTCGTCTTTTAAGAATGTTTTAATTGAATATCTCAAAATTTCAGTTATCTTTTCCGGTGAAGTATTCTCCCATTTTAACGGTTTCAAATCACGCAATAAGTAGCAAATATCTTGTGCTTCCTTTGGACCTATGTTCATCTTAGGATGATTGTCTTCAGTAAGCAATGCTTCAAAATCATACACTATCGTGTCGTCTTGATCCTCATTACTAACTGGCATTTCAACGTCTTCGGTATCTGGAGACTCAACCGTCACATTTGAACTGAGACTGGAACTCGGTGTAGTGGCAGTCTCTTGCAACTGTCCCATTTTGTTTTCCTTCTTTTTCCATCCGCGTGTAGGCGTCTTTAAGTTGAACACATTGTCTGTACTTTCAACGGTAATCCCACTTACATTTTTGGTAATTTTATAATCTGTGTTGACTGATTTTATCAATTTTATTAGGTCATTCTTCTTCATTTTACAAACACGATCCCATACTTGCTTGCTCAGTTGTCTCAGTGTAAGGGGTTGTCCTTCGTTTCCCTGTACCATCAATTGAATGAATTCTCCATCTGAAGAGACTGCTGCTATATGTAACCCTTTGTCAGAACAGGCCGTCACGCATTTCTCTACAAGATTCCGTGCTATTTCCATAGATAAGCTATAGCCTCTATAGCAATGCATAACAGGTATGGCATGTGGAATTTCAGGTTTCCATAACCGGTCTAGATCAGCTAGTAGGTACACCAATACTTGTGTTGCTGGTATGGTTTCTAGGTCATAACATTCTTTCATAGCTTTTTTCGCTTTATGCATGGCAAGTATCAAATCATGGAACGAACGAATGTCCCTTTCAGTGTCAATACTACATGCTCTGGATTGACTTGCTACACTCGTAACTGCAGTAATTGATGGATATTCACCTAGGAATTCACATTCTAATACATGTTGTTTAATACTAGCATTTAAGTCTTTCACACCACTTGGTCTATTTACAGGTCTTTTTAAAACTTGAGGCTTGTACAGATCGTTTACTATTTCATTTACAGATTCGACTATACCCGGGCTTGGTGGAACACGGAATAACGTTGTACTCTCTTTAGTCCAACACATATACAGCGTCCCTTTCTCAGCTTCAAGCACATCTTGTTCAAATAACGTTTGGATAATATATCTTTCTGGGACCTTGTAGTGTTGAATAGGATCTGGCGATTTTGTTTTCATAGAAGGGGCCTTACCTTCAAAAGCTAGTACAACTCTTCCAGTTTCGTCTCGTATGCTTCCATCTGGTGACACAATGACACCATTCTTGATGTAGTAGCCTTCCTCGTTGAAAGCGAGCGATGGAAAAAGAAAAGGTGCTATGATACTAGAAAATGTAGCAACTTGGTGTACTTCTGCACTTGTTCCATATTCCATTGCTTTTCTCTGAATTTCGGTAGGTGCTTCCCTGTCGACACCACTGACAACATGGTCAAAATGCTGTTTGATTTTCTTCAATCCAGAGCAGCCTACTGCTGTATGAAGAGTACTTCCAGTAACCATCGCCTTTTCCCGATCTTTGTACCACTTTGGTGTACGCTGTTTGATTTGGCTAGTGGCAGTGTTTTCATCATATCCGGCATTTAGTAGTTTAATATTCTTCTGTAACTCTAAATCGACTGCACCATTTCTGTTTGCAAATAATTCCAGAGAACCATTTAAATAAGCTCCAGCTCGACAAATCGACAACTGTACATCCATCAAAGTAGAGAGCGTGTTCTCTGCTTGATACATAGATGTGCGGCATGAGTCCATGGCAAATTGTAGGGTTTTAGCTAAGCTTTGGTCCTTTGCTACCTTTTCTTTGTAATTTGCTAGTGCGTTTTCCTTTCTCTTTCTAAGTTTACGTAAAGTCATAGTGTATTTAGAGAAAAGCAAAATGCATGCACGAAGACACTCAATTAAATCTATCTTTGTACTTTCTTCTAACTCTTTTCCGCTGTCAGTGACTTCAATGATGTTTTGTACCTTCGACATGGCTAATGAAACGGCTGCCAAATCTTCAGCATATGCTTGTCGTCTCTCAGACAATGGATTATCTTCAAAACCAAGCAAGTCACGTTCACCTCCACGCTTCACCTTTTTCCCATCAAAACTAATAACGTATGACTTGGAATCTTTGTTTGTTTTGGCTGCTAAATCAATCATATTGTGGTTCAAGCCAGCTCCATTTTCAGATGAAAGATGAAATCCTAGAGGATTATAGTTGTCCAGTATATGTGCACTGGGCACTGCAAAATTTATTTTAACATCGGTTGGTTCAAGATGTATGTTACCTTGAAGTAACTGAGTTTCAGATTTTGGTCCCCCCATGAATCGCAAGAACCTGCTTCCAAACAGGCGTTTACCAAGCCAAAAAAAGTTGAGAGTGGTAGTGTTATATCTCATCGTCCTGGTGTCACTGCAGTTAAGCAACTTTACAACGTCCAAAAATAGTTGAAATGTCACATTGTCTACAGGAAACTTATCACATGACACCAGTTCAAAAAATTTTAAAAACTCATCTTTAAGATTGTTCTTATCAAGAGCGTTTAATGCAAGTTGGCATAATTTTAACTCAGAACTTTGCTCCTTGATGTTTTCGAAAGATTCATCGGCAAGTGTTTCATTTTCGTTTGGTGTTTCAAGGTACTCCTTGATAAGTTTTTCTTTTTCATGATTACTGAGAAAAGAAGTTTCCCCGGAATACGATGCTGTACTGGTATCAGCTTCATCTGAATACAATACTGTACTAGAATCTTCAAAATATTCAAAGTCAGAATTCTTTGAGCTCTGGATTTTAACTGAACCTTCAAATTTCAAAGATCTCCTGGACGGTTTCACTATTGATTCAAGAAGTGTGTGCTTATCAGCTACATGTAACACTGGGGATATAAATCTGGCTCGTTTGGAGAATGGAGAGTGGAGCTTTGATTTCTTTCTACTGCTTGTAGAGATAACACGAAAGCGTTTAAACTTCAGTGGGGTACTTGTTTGCACAGGTCTCTCTAGACTCTCTAGTACATAATCTTTAAGTTTAACTACATATTCACTTCTTCGAATCTGACTAAATGTTTTAGATCGTCGTTTAGTGAATTTTTCTGTCTTCAGAAAATATCCTCTACGACGTTTGCCTTTAAAAGCACCAACCTGAAAATAAAATATTCACTTACAAAAGATGATAAAGACCTGGGGCCGTATTCATAAAGCATCTTAAGTATAAGTATAAGAAATTGATTATTTACTTAAATATTACTTAGGTCAGAAATTTATTTTACTTAAGTATATTTGTTATTCATAAAACAACTTAATAAGTATTTCTTATTTTTTATTGTGGACGAAAACATTAAAAAGCAACATTAATTTCTACAGATACAACATGTACAATTATGTTTAAAGTGCTTTTATCTGAAAACAACACTTTAATCGTACTCACCACGCTATTTCATTTTATGACTTAAGTCATTTCTTACGTATCTTAAGTTTTAGCTGTTTTATGACTAGAACTTAAGTTTTTACTTAGACTCAAGTTGAATATATAACCTTGGTTTATAAAATCTGGAAAGTAGATCCCTCGGAAGCACCGAGAACAAGGAAAACAGTGAAAATTGCAGACTCGGTTTGATTGAGTCTGTTCATGAGCAATAATGGAAAATGCAACACTGCCCACGCCCCCTAGCACCGGCTTAAGCAGTATTCAATCTTCAAATCTAAATGAGTTGAAATCAATGGTCCCGAAGGACCAGAAAATATAAACTTAAGAAATGTGGTAGGTTTCAATTCAATATTTGCATTAGTTTGTGATAGTAACTTGCATGCAAAACACAAACAACAAAGAAGTGCTCCCTATGTGTCATCCAGAGGACAGACATAATTGGTTAGCTTGATTCATACCAAGCCGGGCTATCCGGATCACGTGACTGGTACACAGAATTGCGCCGTGATGTTTCGATCGGGCTATTTGACATGTCCCGCAAATGTACCGAATTTATGCGCGTGCAACTAGCCCGACTGAAACGAATGAAAATTGGTGTATTGGTGTACTAGGGTAAAACGGAGTACATAATCGAGCCCACCTAGTAATATACTTACTTTACGTTTCATTTGGTCTGAATACGTCTATCTTTTGAACAAAACTGCTTTTCAGTGGAACAACCTAGAAAAAGATAAAGAAAGTAGATAAGTGGGTTATACTAATGACCGATTGTGCTCCGCTAAAAAAGGGGAAAAAAATACAACAAAAAAAAACAACAAAACATTTTCTTATCAATATATAGATTTATAACAAACCAATTTAAGCATGAGAAGACTTTAAACAAGTTTTGTGTTTTCGGGAAAATACTGTTGTTTTTTTTTTAAACTGATCAAAACGAATCTTTAAAAAGAGAGTGGATATAAACCGATTGCTAAACTATTTGATCTGATAATCCATCACATGTATTGAAAATGTTTGTGAATATAATATATAATCGCACGAATGCGAGTTATTTGAGATTGGGTTAGTTTTGGGCCAAATTTATGCTCCCGGTACTTTTAGAAGTGCCTGCGGCACCTCGAAGGGGCTGCGGCATCGTCGAAATGCCTGCGGCACTTTTTCAAAATTGCCATAACGTTCAAATTCTGAATTTTCTGGACACATTTTATGTTTTGGCAATTCACATATCATTTATAAATATGTTTTACGACGGCAGAGACGATATGGTTTGGGTCAGCGAAAAGAAATGAGTCTAAACAGTCACTGATGTGAAAAATTTCACGTTTCATTTCCAACTTATTTGTCCTTACATTTCTAGGAAATTGATTATTTGTCACAAACTTTAGCATGGATATGTTCATAAGGTACTTCTACACCCCGCTACATTCCCCGATTTTGGAATAAATGCTACATGCAGTAACAAAATGACAAAAACGAAAAAAATCACTCACCGATCTCGCTTGATTTGTCAACATTGGCGAATTGCCTGCGGTACCGGAAGCGAAGTGCCTTCATTCCTCATCGGCACAGGCGGTACCGCAGGCACTGTTTAGTACCCGTGTAAGTGTAGTTAGGTTAATTGTTGAGGATTTGGCATAGAAATGCACACTTCTTTTTGGGTAAAAAATGGCATACAAGGGATGATCAATAATTACGTAGACTGCCTATATGTCTTTAATAGTATAAGACATGCATCAATAAAAACATATCAATAGAAACGTCGTTCTGTCCTCTACTAGATCTGTAAATATCAAAAATGTATGTCTCTCCTACATCAAATGACGGCGACTTGAAGACGCACACTATCGCGCTGCCGGCCCGCGTCGTGATCTGTTCGACGTCGTCTATCCTGAAGGTGCTCGAAATACGTCTGTTGTGATCTCACTTCTTCTCAAAGTAGGCACCGGAACATTGTTAATAGCGTTCGTGTCTCTTTGGCCATTGGTTGAAGATGATATCCCGTACATTGTGTAATTTCAAAGCTGTAATATACTTAGCAGAACATTTTAATGTTTCAACTTATGAACAACTGACACAACGGCTTCTCTTGTGTAAGGGTTTGTACCAAACAATTTCAACAAATTTCTCATCTTAAAATACTGTAGAATCTGGTAAATAAGCGCATATTCGAATATAAGCTCATATCAAAAGTAAGCGCATACGGCCTTACCGTTATTCCGCATGGGATAATACGCGCATATCATGCCCTTACCATAATTTTGTCTCGAAAGTAGGCGCATATCCGATTACTGGTAAACAAACAACAGATGCAGCAAAAAGATGTAATTAACGGTATTATACGGTGATAATTGTTTATCATAAATACAGGTGACATGTTCTTACCTGTTGAATAACCGGTGAGTGTTAACAGATTATAACGTCTATTGTCTGATAAACGATAATTATATACGATAATCATGCTTTTCGAACTGAAAATGTTTTCAGTAAATGAAAGTAAAAGTTTGAATACCAGAAAAGCTGTCACGACAGTTTGTAATTCTTATGTAAATCTTTGAAAAGAGTATGGATAAAATGCTACAGTTAGTGTTAAACAATTATTGAATGGCCCGAGAGATTGAACATTATTTGCAATTTATGAAGCTTATTATGCTTAAATTATGTATAAATACTGTAGGCCTATGCAATAAAAGGAAGTAGTTCACTGCGCACGTCCATGGCCATGTTTTACTTTCGTTTTCTCAACCAAGGTAAGGACTGTCAATATTCCTTATATATCAAAAATAGGTGCACACGGCTTGTCTATAAGCGCTTATCAAAAATAAGCGCATAGTTTTAGCTTAAGTATAAGCGCATATCAAAAATACTAAATTAAGATATTACAAAACGAAGACTTACAACTGGCAAAATAACTCTATACATGTATCAGATTGTATGCAATGTCGAAGATAAATAGAAATACAATTTAGACTGATTAACACTGTGTTACAGCGGTATTCGCCATTGAAAATTGCCCATTATTAAACGTAAGTATAAACAATGCATACTGCAAATAATTCCATGACCTCCCAGGTTTAAAAAGCAAAGCAAACAGCCAGACTATAGGTTTTTACAGCAAATGTTCCTCTGCCGTATACAGTATCATATATTTTGACACCTCGGCGGGATGGGCATCATTTAAAAATGCCCTCTGTGGTAAAGTTTATCATACGTGACCATACCCGGGTCCCTTTGGAGGGCCAGAACGTCGGTGTACACATACGGACAGATTTTAAACTAGCCAGGATTATCCCCAGATGATTGATCGTTTGACGTGTGAGGTAAACTAGATCAAGTTATTTTGTAAACACTTCGAATTGATCCGTTGAATATGATTTTCGCATCAATTTTAATAAAGTCCCATTTAAACAGCTAAACAGTTCTATATTTCGCAAATTTGGCAACCAGGATTACTAATATAATGTGCTTAGGCATTTACACGTATGCTTGCAACAGAATATCTTCATGGAAAGAAAAAATGAAAAAATAAAGCAAAAAAAAAAAAACTAACACCACTACTCGCCGTTATTGATTCCTGACCTCTGTGGTAGCCGCATCCCTCGGCGCGGAGGACATCAGGTAATAGGGTGTGTTAACGATGCACAGTAAAGGTTTACGAACAAAAATACTGCATTTACATTTAGGAACAAGTATCAACAACAACAACAAGAAGTGCTGAACAATTTGTAAGGTTTTCAACATGGGTGGGATTACGTAGATATTACATAGTGTTCAAATAAACTTTAGTAATTACATAGGGGAAAGTACAACTATTAAAGTGCATAGCACAAAAACGAACAGTTGTGTCGTTACAAAAGTTTTCCTTGAATTGTGGCTTCATTTTGCAAGATCCAAATATAAACGATGCATTATTATACTAATCTTTGAAGATGGTAGTAAAACCTTTTAAACTTATAAAATATCTTTAATGTTGTCAGTCTTATGACCAAAAATAGTGTAGGCCAGAAAACAACTGTTTTAAATTACTTTTCTCGAAAACAAACAAACAAAAACAACAACAAACAAAGAAAAAGCAAAACTAAAACATGTATGAATCATTTTAAGACTTAATGATTCCGACAAATTTCATAAATTACGTAACAGACCTTTCTGTATTTCATTTTTCACGTGCAATATGTGACTCATTAATTTTCTAATATAATGTGCTTCTTAAGCATTTATTTATTAATAAGCAGATGTTTGGTTGTAACTAGCTGTCAAAATATCTTTATTCATTACCTAAAACGGTACGTTAAAACATTAAGGTGACAAGAAAATCTCCCCAAAATCCATAAAATGTAGGTACTGTGGACGTGACCAGTGGTACAAACTTATTGACATAACACATTAGCAAGGTATCCTAATAAATAACCAAAATTATTTTGCAGAAGGGAATGAACCCTTAACAAGCTATTGAAATAATGGGGAAAACATTTACGATATCTAACATGTTTTTCACACATATATATATTCTAAGCCACGTTTTGATGAAATGAACATGTTGAGAAAATTAACCTAAACTGTGGGCGAGTAGCTTTAAGCGATATTTGAAATATATAAATATATAGTCGGGAAAGGCCACAAGAAAGTTGAACATAACAAACGAATCATTTAAAATTGGACCCCTAATAGTAATGTTTAAAAAATGGCATTTGCTTGGTATATTCTTAAAGTTGACCATGTTTCGCACCGTGTTGCAAATTTTAAACAACTTTTACCGTGCCGTTTTTTGTAAATTTTGTATAATTTATGGTATTTCCTCAAGCTCAAGTAGAGACAAATTTCAATGTGATGGCCACTTCCTAAAACGTTTGCAGAGAATTCATTACAGCATTAATTATGATAAAAGAAACATCAAACTATTGTTAAACAATTATAAAACACAAATAAAACTGTAAATATATTTTTTTTCAACGGTACCTCAAGTAAACAGATTTAATGAGACAGAATTCTAACTCCAACATTGAAAAATCAAGGTTGAATCCTGTGGGTCTGTTTTGAATTTTGCTCACTTCACTCAGAAATAACCTTGGGGCAAAAGTAAAACATACCTGCATTTCTTCCACAATATGTATTCTAAAGAATAAAGGCAAAATAGAGAACTTTTACCGCACGTAACTCAGTATTTTTAAAGATGTCTAACTCTACCCCTCCTGATTCAATGGTAAATTCCCTTTGAACAGCAAGAAATCGCTCATAAAATGAAAATTTTCCATTTTTGTACAATACATCCATAATAAGTCTTGAAAGAAGTAAAAACTTACTAGGAAAAAGGAAAATATGGAGAAAAAAATGTTGGTCCCAGTGGGGCTTGAACCTACGCCCCTCTGAAAATTGCAGTCAAAGAAGGTTTATGGCAGGAATTGAATACTCTTCAAAACGGAGGTACTCTATTACGGGTCAAATACCTTAAATAAGATTATTCTAACATAAATTTGTTAATACTCCGTACTAAAGCTTTGCCCTAGGAAAGAAGATATTTGTCTAAGTTCAAAGGCAGATAATTCTCAGTTGACCATACTAAAAATGACAAAATGAATTTGAATAAGGAAAGGCTGTTCTTTTTGTTGTTGCTACATTCTTTTTTTGTGTGTGGCGTGGATGAGAAGGGAGGAGTGACATGCACAACTATTTTAATTCAAACAAATGAGGTGAGTAGGGTAGCCATAATAATAATTGAAAGGTACGGGGAGGAGGGCGGTAATTTAGGTTTGTTATTCCAAGCGAAATAGACCATTATAGGGTCGAAATGTATTTTGGTGATTAAAATATGCTTTTCTCTCCAAGATCTGAGACACTCATAAACTAATTCCCTGCCTCCCTCAGGTTTGGTTCGTGGAATAAACGGCTTCTCCAATTTTAAAAGAAATTCAAACTTCATATACATTATTATAATGAAACGTAGTTGCATGTGACGGTGATCTGGTGTCCATACTTCCATCTTTTATCAAGTTTGTTGAGCAATCGTCTTCCAAAATCTCGATGAGATTTCAACAAACCTTACTGAGTATGATCACCGTAAAGTGTAGATGTGTGTAAAATTTATATTCCATCACTATGATCTATATGAAGTTTAATTTGAATTCCTTGGAAACGTAGTTTACTCCACAAATGTTTTGCAATAGACCAACAGAATTACTGACAGGAAGATAACTCCTGTATACACCTAAACATCGTTTTTGTTGGTATGAATATGTAAAAATGTCTCAAGTTAAACATTAAGTTCACACAAATAGGTTAATTGAAAGTCCATCGAAGTTTATGTTCGGCTGTTTGGTATTCGTTTAAGCCGGGGTTGTTTCACTTCCATGTACAAGTTATTGAATGTTTTACTGTAATCGTTACGGAGTAAATGTTTCATATTTAAAATTTCCTCTATACTAAATGGTTAAAATTTCGTATTCTCTTATTAGACGAGTCTTTAAGTTCTTTTTCTCAACAATACTCTATATGTGCAGTAGAAACGAATTTGTACAAATTTGTCTTATATATTTTTTTTCTTCTCCATTTGCTTGCTCCATTTTCTTGCTTTGTTCTCGTGTCTGTATATGTTCACATCTGTAAGCAGAAAAAAAAATCTCTATACGATAATTTCAAAAACTTTTTGCACAATCTTATGCATGCTGGTTGGAAGAATAGGCATCATTTGTTTGTTTATCAAAAAACAATGCCGTAAAGGTGCTTATTGTCACACTTTGAAAAAATAGAATAAATATGAAAACAACAGCACTTTACACTCGAGATATCGAAATTGTCTGTATATCTATCATTTAGGTTAAAATGCTAATATTACCAAATTTTACAAATAGCGACATGTCCCTAGTATCAATTAAATGACCTAATAGGTCGACGATCACGCACAACGTTCATTATCATAATACAAGTCCCCTGGAGGGCACTTCTGGTTTTCTCCCCTTCTGTCTGTCCGTCATAAAAAAAGGTTCCTATCATGGCCAAAAATACTACACACATATGACGGAAATGTTGCTGAGTGGAATCCTGCGATTAGTACAAGATATTTTTTACGAAACTTGTTACATGGATAGATAACAATATGGAATTTATGTATATCCTTATAATTTGTTGCATGGCAACAAATAGACGAAACATATGACAAAAATGGATTCTAAAATATCTTAAAAGTAATGACATTTGATAAATTTGCAAATATTTTCATGTTCACCGTTTGTTCATAAAAGGACAAGATATTTTTTCATGAGATCTGATACATGGATTAATTGCAATACAGAAAACATGAAAATTCATTTATTTTGTTGCCAAAACAACAAAAAATGGTTACTATGGTCACAAATATTCTAAAATATCTAATTTTAATATCATAAAGACTCGTAATGAACCACATGTGAATCGCATTAACTGGAAAATATTCAGTATCAGGTCCCAATTTCAAAAGTTTACAAGCACACATTTAAAAAAAATAGTTATTTACCAGATCCGCTTCTCATGTTTCCAAAAAGCGATCGCCTATATCTGTCAAACGGCTCGTCTGCAGGATTGAATCTGGAGCAATCATCAGACGGGTTCATTTCGTAGAAGAGGTGACACAGGTGTCTGTCTGTATTTTCATCACAACATTTGTAGAAGTATTCAGTAGTATTGTATAAATCAGTTTCAAAAGTTGCAAAGCCGCCACCGGTTGCTTCTTTTTTCAATGCACCATAACTGTGGAAAGCAGAAAAAAAAAACAACAGTAAGTTCAAATGTGTTTCATTATGCTATAGAGAGCTACCGATAAATATTTCGGCACCAAAGTTAGTGCATCCAGGAGGTCAAAACGCACAGTTTTTTTACCTAACCTTGTCATTTGAAATATACAAATATATGTGCATTCACCAAGAAGTGTATTGCAACGTTACAACATTAGCAGTTGCAAAAGGTGCCATTAGTTTTAAATTTTGACATTTCAGAGGTCCACTTCTTGTAGAAGAAGCAGCTTTGATTTATTTTAAGAATTGTCAAAAGCGAAACAAAACTTACTTAAAATGTAAATCGTTGCATCCAAACACATAAAGTTCTATAAGGCTTTAAATTTCAGTTTAAAAACGGATGAAACAGCTGTTCAAATAGATATTATGCATCATTACATGGTTAGAAAAGCCCTACTATTATACTGCACGTGGACTTTTGCAGTTAGAGCCATACATGTGAATAATAAAAACAATAGATTCAATAAAACTATCTGTTATGTTTATCAATATTCAAACCTGTGACAAATATTAGAGAAAACAATTATCAGAAGTAGGATTTAATAAGAGATTGATATATCTTATGCACATAAATGATAACAAAATATGTGGCAGCCACTGTTTAAACAAAGGCATTATGAGTTTTAAAACCTGTACATGTTCAACAAAAGGGGCGATTAGCTTCTTACTTGAGATTCTTTGCTTATTTCATATTTCAAATATTACACCGGTTCTTGCTAATAAACAGAGTATTCAATTTTACAGAAATAACATAAAAACATTACAAATATTTTCAAACATCAAAATCGCCAAAGACAGCTTAATATTACCTATAACAGCAGGTCTGTTTCACACCATCATTGTTAAAGAACCATGCCTCATAGCAAACCGGTGGAGTGTGTGAGTGTTTATACATTGGATCCACCTCTCGGTAACTGTAATCAAGTTGCATCTGTTGCTCACTACAGGGACATGGGTACGATAAATCCCGTTTCGCCGTTATCCAATTCTTGATCGTCTCATTATGTCTGAATGCAAGGCATTCGGACTCATTACGTAGGACGTTATTAGTATGTGTATTATTGCTGCTCACGTTGTATATCCATCTTCCATTAAGACCTGGTAATTGATTTTTATTCATAAATTTAATGTAAAAGTGGGCGCATTACCACTTGGCTACCAAGGCGGTTCCCAGGACGTTATTTACTGAACAAAACTTCTCCGCATACTACTGGTTGTATAATCTCTTAAAGTTGAACCAAATTATTTGAAATTTTACTCTGAATTAAGTTTCATCATATTACTGTTTTATATCGTCGAGTTCTGATACATTTCATTGAATTACAATTAATGTAGACCAGCCCTAAGATCTAATTATCATTAAAGCAACATTTGGTATGGAAATGCAATACCTTTTTATTCTTGCTCATTTTAAGATAAACGCACTGACTTTGAACTCTACCATTCGAAGAGTAGGTAAAGCTATTCAAGTGGTTAGAGCGATGTTGTTCAAAAATCAACATTTTGCATAAAATTAAGCGTTTTTTTGTGTGCGCATGTATTGTAAAAGTCACTTGTTTATATATGATCAATATACGAATTTCTTGCTTATGTATCCTTTCGTTTTAAGTGAAAACTTGATATAATGTTAGAGCGAGGACTGTACAAAGTGACATGTTTCAATTGATACACTTTCGCCTTAAACATTCTTTTAAAAGTCATTGTTTTAAGTAACATTGGTTTTCCAAGAAATGCTTTTTCTAACTGAATTAAGTCCAAGTGATAAAAGTAATACTCAAATAAATTATTTTATAAACAAAAGGTTCAAACTCCAGGATTTTCTTTTGAAATGAGTCTTTAATAATGTTTGCAGTGACTTTTTTTAATGCAGAGACATTTTTTTTGTCTTTTAAAATAGATTTTCATATCATAAACACTCCTTGTTAATTTCAAGACATTCAATTTGAAACACAAATAACAATTAAATTAATTATATATATATATATTGTTTTGGGCAAATTCCGATGAATTTCAATTAGAAACAAAAAATAATAACTAAATAATTATTTGTGCATTTTATGAGGAGAATCAAAAAAGCATATTGAAGACAAGTATACAGTGTCTGTTATCATATTATCCACAAGCATAATCAACATCAATCAACATTTAAAAACAATTTGTATGTGGAAGAATATTTCATATTTCATAAAGATAACGTAAAATTATTAAACATCATTTATATAGCACTCTTTTCATACAAAATATGTGTGTTCAAAAATGAGAGTGACAGTCATGCACTTTTATTACACTGATTTATTAAGTTATTGGCTGTAAGATTTTAAACCAATTTATACATCGGTTAGAACAGTTGCAAGCCAAAACAATTTCAGTATAAAAAAAAGAAATATAGACGACTTTCCTGTCAATTTTAGTTATAATAATTTGTTATTTAAGAAGTATTCAGAGTTTGTTTCTTTCTGTAAAGAACAAGAACATTTTCAAACGTTCCACTGACATCAATGATAGAGAAAAGGAAAAACTGATGATACAAAAGTAAAGGTAATTTTATAATTTTGTAGGCATTATAAATTTTGAATTAGAGAAAGTCATGTCATTATGTTTTCTTTTTCGCGAATATGGATTATATCTTATTGAAAAAAATACACAAGAAACGCAAGTGAAAATGATCTAAGATGTGTAAGAGTGACATTATGATGACGCACACGATATAAAGTTCAATTTATTTTCATTTATTTGCAGCATAACGTTATAAGATTCTACATAAGCAATGCTGTCTGAAACAAGTCAAAAGTAGTTTTTCCGCCGCCAGAAATGTATATTCAGATCAGTCATAATGAATGTCTTTTTTATTGTGAGCAATATTTTGTGAGCTAATGATCTCAAAAAAAAAAAATTGGGTCATCTATAGGTCATGGCAATCTAAATATATTAAATTATATCCTAAAAAGTCTAATATCTATAGTTTATGCAAACTAACCACACTTTTCTAACCAGAAGCCTAACATAAGTAATGTAAACACATTTCCATTTACTCCACAAACTTTACGAATCTGTATATATCAAAGGTTATCATCTCACTGAACAGCTGGTTATTTGTTTACATGTTATGTACGCAGATATTGATGAGGTCATACACATCAACTTGTATTTACAATTTAATATTAAGAAAAAAACATAATTCCACAAATCTCCGATAATCGTGGTAATCCTTCATCACCATCAAATTATAAAATCAAGTATTAGTGCTTCACACATCTATGAAAAAAAAAATCTGTACAGGATCGAAAACCTGTCACGTGACTTGCTCAATGTCCCACACGCGAAAGAAATTAGCATACCAATAAACCCGGCGGGTAATGAAAAATATTCAATAAAGAACAAAGCGCGACTACAACTTCCAACTCGGGTGAAGTGGTAAAAAAAGAAGTTTTACACCTCAAGTAGATAAGTAAAGCTGCACCCTCACAGTGTGACTAATTGATAGATTCCAGCATTTTATTGGAAGTAGTCTTTGCCTAGCTACTTTTGTACTGTTTCAACGTAATCCCTAAGCCTGGTACAAAACTTTTTTAAACAAGCATTAGATGTTTCTTGATCAATGTTAATTAGATCATGCTATAAATCTAGCGGTACTGTACATGTGCAATGTTTGTTGAAACATTGCAGCCAGGAAAGAAGAGAATAATCAATTCGTTGCCCTTCACTTGACTTTTTATTCATATACCACCTGTATTTCTCTTTGTACCTATGTTTATAACAACATTATAAAGACTGACATTTTAAGTTTGGAACAATTCTCATTCAAGCTGGAATGAGTTTTCCCCTCATAAAGTCTTAGGGGAACAGCATCCATAATCTTTAATAAGAATCATGGTATAATCATGATATACTTTCTAATTAAAGATTAAAAATATGAATGCAGCAATGGCCAAACCTTGTAATCATATTCAAGTTTGAGTCTACATAAAGTGTTTTAAGTGCAACTTTAGAGCATCTCGCCGTAGGCACATGACATGATATCCCACCAAGTCACATTATACTGACACCTAACTGACCAGTCCTAGCATTATCCTCTTAATATTGAGCGCTAAGCGAGGAAGCTACTATTACCATTTTTTACGTCTTTGGTATGACGCGGCCATTGATCGAACCACCCGCACTCGAGGCGGACACTTCACCATTAGGCTACCGAGGTGGTTAGTATTTTTTTAGGTATTTTCGTGTATTATCGTCAAACCCAATGATTAAAATAATTGCTTTATTAGACTGAAACTTTACACAAGGCCTCCGAATCATTATATCTTCTAAAATAACCATAGTGAATCGAATATAAATGATAGCGTATTCGTGGGTTGTTAAATATCAAATGTCACAGTGGTTAATCTATGTAGCAACAACAACATATATTTAGCAGAAACTTCACAAATGGCTTCTTAGCCAGTGCTTAGGCACTGATAGGTGTTTCATATTTCATTGCGTCTCATGAAGAGACTGGATCAAACACTGGATCAAACCGATTTTGCTTTGTTGCGTTCTTAGGATCTGCTTATAGAAGTTTATACTTCTCACATAATCTTGTGAGTTATTGACCCATTAAACGTGCAAAATTTCTTTCACGTTTTGCATACGGAAATAATAAAATCACAATTTCTTGATATTAGAAAAATAAATTCAGACATTTCAATTGATTATGTATAAATATTATTACTGATAAATTGCAACTAATAATGCATATCTTTTAAATAGTTGTATACAATGTGCTAATGACAGTTTAATATTTTGCAATTTATTATGTATATCTTTTGAATGACAGTAATAATTCCGTTTCAATAGTTGATCTCTATCTTACTGACATCCTTTACTTTCATTTTAAAGTTGTTTGAACTTTAAATGTTAAAATATGGAAAATGTAAACTATGTTTTAATACATGTGTGCTCTATATGTTAAGGGTACTGGCTGCTAGATAATCTAGACGATTTAAATCAAAGGTTCTTCATGCACAGTAAGTAGCTATGTTAAAAAGTCCCATCTGGTCAACCTCATTAACAATTTTTGTACCTGACTGAAAAATATGAAACCCATTTACAGAATATATAGATAGTTTGTTGTGTATAAAATGTATTTAACATATATGACTTTTTATAAAACAACACCAGATAATTATAGGTTATTAGCTTTGTGTCGGGAAATATGCACGAGTTCTTCAGCGGAAATATTGCGCGACTTTAGGAATGCAATATTCTTCCGCTGAAGATAGAGTGCACATTTACCGATGCAAAGATAATAACCTTTTTATTACATACGCATCTACACGTATAAATATTATGTAAATATCATATATATGTCGTAGTCCAAACTGGAATCTAGGCTGATCCGGAATCTGCCTAGACCAAACTAGAATTCTAGTTTGGTTTAGATTGATTCCAGATCTGCCTAGACCAAACTAGAATTCTAGTTTGGCTAGACCGATTCCGGATCTGCCTACGCCAAACTGGAATCTTCTTGAAGAAAAATAATCAAAATCCATAAGTTCACTGAACTGAATGTCTTTAACATTCACACTTTCAACTATATTATCAATGCAACACCTGTGCCAGTAGTTAATTGTCATAAAAGGAATGAATTAGTATTATAATTAGGCAGTGGCTACGATTACGGTACCGTTATCCTAGCCTCCGGTTCTAGGATTACAGAAGTTCCGTATTCCAAAACAACCCTGTGAGGATAGGCTAGGATTACGGAAGTATTTAAGAGGCATCAAATATATGTTAGGACATGCATAAATGATGTTGTAAACTTATTTAAATAGCGATTTTTCATGCCCGCCTTCGGCATATTATTTCGTGTTATCTGTCCACCGTTTTGGGGATAATCTTAATGGCGGCGCGTGAAAATATCATAGAAATATGAGTGTCAAAGTTGGATTAAAAAAAAAATCTATACTTTGATTTTTTTTATTTATAACCATATTGTATGTTATTAAAGACCATTTGTGTTGACTTGATGAAAAAATTACAGGTATATATAAAACATAGTTAATTACAATGTCATTTATGCATGCCCTAACATATATTTGATAAATCTTAAATTACTTCCGTAATCCTAGCCTATTTTCATAGGGTTGTCTAGGAATACGGAACTTCCGTAATCCTAGAACCGGAGGCTAGGATTACGGTACCGTAATCGTAGCCACTGCCTTTTAATTACACTTTAACATGATGATATTACTTGCTTTTATCTTTTGTTCCTGTGAAAAATTGATTCTTCAGTTGTGCAAACTTGAAGATGAAAGGCCTACATTTATAATTGTTACTGTTAAATTAGATAATCTTCAAAAGGAATTGATAACAGTTTTTTAGGGGTCAAATATTTGGTTTCATTATATTATTTTGGGACAGGTTTTAAAAATACAATTAAGTATCCCTTGTAAATAGAGTTTTTTCCTTACAAGTATTCTTCAATGCTTTAATGCAAAAAATATAAACCAGAATATCGATTTTCATCTATTACAAATAATTTTTTTAAGTTCAAACCAAATATTCCAGTTTGGCCTAGGCAGATCCGGAATCGGTCTAGCCAAACTAGAATTCTAGTTTGGTCTAGGCAGTTCCGGAATCGGTCTAGACCAAACTGGAATTCTAGTTTGGCCTAGACCAAACTAGAATTCTAGTTTGGTCTAGGCAGACTCCGGATCTGCCTAGATTCCAGTTTGGACTACGACATATAATGTTCAATAGCCTGAATAGGATTGATAATACTGAACTAAATAGAAAAGAATAGTACAACAACACACACCGAATTACGTCACGCACCCGATATGAAATTCAGGCGTCAGTGTATGGAAAAATATTGACGTTTCCGGTACCAGTGTAACTTAACGGGGAATAGAAACAGGTATGTAATAAAGTAAAATACTGCGGATTCAACTTTCAATTTTACAGTTTGATTTTAAGTCAAAATTTCTGCTACATTTTGAAAATCTGTATTATAGTCTGTTGAAACACCACTTCCCATGCTGTAAAAACTACATGATTTAAAATTGTGGCTATATATTTTAAATAATCTTTATAATAATATAAATGTAGTTATTTTTTGTAATTTCCAGAAAATCGATTTTGAAATTTCTGAGTGCCAAATAATGCTATGTGACATAACTTTCACAAAAAAAACTTTGCGTTATATCTTATTAATCATTTTCTTGGTAAGATGTTTTTATAAAATAATATTTAAGGTTTAGCAGTATATCACAAAATAACAGATTTTTTTAGTAAATGAACAGGACCTTGACGCACAACTTATCTGTCCAATACATGCTTTACTGTTCTGTCCCACAGAGTTGGATACTTAAAATATTCTTAATGAGTTGTCCCCCTTTGAATAAGAATGTCATTTGTAAAGAAATAAATGTAAACAATTGTCAAAAACGATGTTTTACCTAGTAATGTAAAGTTTAAACACTCGCACGATGTTGCAAATGCATCAAAACGAAAACATGTAACAGCTGTTTCAAAATGGTGAGTTTTTAAAGGCGCTGAACTGTCCAGAAGTGTGGCCCCTTCATGCAGTCCCTTTCCGGAATTCAATACATACATGAATAAATTGACAATGATTTTGTAGAATAATATAAATGTTTCATATGCTGTTAAATTTTCATGTAAAACAATGCTTTCTTTCTATGATTTGATGACGTTTGAACTTTTTTCTCCGAAACATAGAAACTTATATGACTTCACTTGGAACAGTTTCGCACCAACGGTATGAGTAACAATTAGGGTGTATCTTTTTATAGAATAGGAATTTTTAAAATATTGCTTATCAAATAATGTTATCTGTTGTAGCTAGTATAAATTTGATAGATTTATTTACAGTCGAACTTCGATGGCTCGAACTCGAGGGTCCCGTTGAAATAAGTTCGAGTTTTCCGTTGTTCGAGCCATCCAAATGGCGGCCATTTTGAATTTGAGAATTCGAGAGCATGATGTGTTACAAACCTTACATCGTAATATATTGTCATATTGTACCTACATGTGTGTATGATACGATGATTTGTAAAAACAAACGCTGAAATAGTCTTTATTATTTATTTTCAAACATGACATAGATACGAAAAAACATAGATAAAACAGTAATATATAATCATAAGACTTTGGTGAAGACAGCATCAAATAAGAAGACATCAATAGCAAACCTTTATGAATCATAGTCCAGTGCAAATATTTTCAAATATAAACACGTTAAAACGCAAACAATTAATTCACGGACATGTACACAGAAATATTTGAAAACAGTACTAAATGATGTCACATGTAGACATAGGCTATAAATAGACACAAGAAATCTACACAACTAATGAGCATACGTCAGTTTATTCATAGTATCAGTGAGTCATGTACAGTATACAGTTTATTTTTTTTAATAAATCTTTGATGGAGGACTGAACCGCCGAACGTTTGTTGAACTCTAATTTTGAGAGAGATTTGTACATAGTTCTAACACATGAGATTGAGTTTTTCACATTTGATGATGGCGTTATATATTTTGTTTCTAAAGATTTTTGATCTTATTTTCGTTTTGTTCCTTGCTTTCCAGTAGCCGACTTAGCTATCCCCCCGTTTCCGGGTCCTTTAATAAGTTATTCAGCCATGCTAAAGCAGTATGAAAGTTAACATCGAATCTCTCGTTTTTATGCAGAAAAAATAAAGACAGACATTGCTCAATTATTTTAAATAATTTTATTCGTATTAATCAAAGCCCATTAAAGCATTGCAGTGAACGAAAGTCACTTTGTTTAATTTGTTTGTCGTATACCGACGCTAATTACATAAGCGTGTAAAAATTACGCACGCGCTGGTTAAAGGGGAAGTTTGGCGAATGTCAGGCAGAGGTGTGAAAAACTTTGTAAACACAAGCCATTCCGGCGACAAATTGGCTGTTCGACTGAATAGGTGTAATTATCACTGTAATTCGAAGAGTTCGAGCGATCCCTGGTGTTCGAAAGATCCGAGTTCGAGCCATTGAAGTTCAACTGTATTTTCTTTTATTGGTGTCAGTATAATGTGACTGAGTGGGGTATCATGTCACGTGTCTATGGCGTGATATTCCAGTGAGGCAGCACTATAAAGTTTTTGTGCTCATTGCTACAAGTAGACACCGTCGTTTATATGACTGAAAAGTTGTTGAAAAAGAAGTTAAACCCGAACACAAACATACGCATTATCCTCCTCCTGAAAAAATCTGTGATGCTCTTTGAACACTTTCGCTCTGACCATTCGTACTTAACACATCCCCGTTCGAATACACGTCCGCTTCCCTATTGGTTAGGTTTTTGAATGTAAAGAAAACCCCGATAATAAGACCAATTTGTAACCGAGCCAGGACTCAAATGTGGCATTTTATTGTATTATAGTGAATATTTAAGGTATGTACGGTTACATAGAAATCATATTGTACAAATTATACACTGATTTTTCTCGTTTTCGGGCGTAAATGGAATACATTGTATTTGTATATTTCATGGCTTTTTCAGAGTCCCGTCATTAATTGTATAGAAACATGGATACGATACATCTTAAGAGGCTTAGAATGTGTCTCAAAATAAAGTTTCCATTATCATTCAGGAATACCTGTCAAGCTAAAAATATAGACACTATTTATGTTAATCACTGATATCACTGAAAAGTCCCTCGAAAAGAAAAAGAATGCGTACCTATGCCTTACAAAGAAGCAAAAGCAGATTTTCAAATAATCTTAATTGCTGTCATGAAAAAAAAAAAAACAACTTAAGCGTAAGATTACGTGTAAGTTTTTCAACAGCGACATACTAATCAAAATGTATGCGAAGGCATATTATTGCTTATCATACGATTGATTCTGCCTTTGCGACCAGTGCCTGGACATCCGTGCAGTCTGACCAAGATCTGTACTGTCCGCCATTCAGTCTGTATCTTTTTGATAAGAACCCCTTTAGACAGTTAATGATACTGTCCAAAGACGGACATGTTTATTATAAAAATTTAGCGGGTCAAGGGTTAACAATACATACCTGGATGTAAGTTTGTTCCTGTATTAAGCTGACTGAAGTTTTGGCTGGTTGCTATTATATATCCAGTCTTGTCCTTCCGGGTAAAACCCGCAGAGCTGGGGATATTGTTGTCAATTTTGAATGACCACTGTTCGTGGTCGTAGTTGAACATTAGATAGGAATAAATTCCGTCAGAAATTAATATCGCCTGCATTGTAGCATTCTAGAAAGTAAAGTTAAATTCAATTTGGTCATATAGTATTTTTGTCTGAGTACAAACAACAAATGAAAAATAGTTCCTTTGTAATTTTTTAAAAAAAAAAAGTTGTAATTTTTTCAGCTCGATCTTGCACCATGCACTAACAATTGTATTGTTACATTTATATATAATATAACTTAACTAATTGGATAAATCATTCTTACGTGTGTTTTAATAAGCCTGGAAGGTTCAATGTAGGACGATTGCGTGACGTTAATCCAGCTGGCTACCAGTGCAACTCGTGGTATGAAATCTGTTAGATTAAGATAGTCAGTAAATTTACTTCCAAGATATGAAAGGTCTCTTTGCTGACTGTTATTTTGACGGTAGTTGGTATAATACTCAAACAAATGGACGTAAAGTCCTCCAGTTAGATTTGTAGAGTCAATATCTGTCCAGAAAGGAGCTATTACGGTATTTCCACGGCTATATTTCTTCCAGTCATCAGGGGTTTCTGGTCCATAGTCCTCATATACCGGTTGGTAGCCAAGTGTTAGAAAGCCATTCATATTTGGCTGTGAAAGAAAACAACAGAATCATTTTAAACTCTACATATTCAAACGGTAAGTTACATACATGTATTTTCATTATAGTCACCATCTTTGATTCTTTTGATTCTTTGTCTTCCTATCTATAGAGTCGAGCTACGCTCGTGTCATCATGTGAAAAGGCATTTAACTGGCTTGCGGAAGATCAGTGATGCGGCCCAGGTTCTCACTCATACCTGAAATAATTCTGGGAGTGTTTCTCTATCATAAATAATGGAAAGTCGCTGCATGACCCGTGTTGTGACTTCAAACTAAACATAACGCACAATTTTAACATGGTTCGATTTGATTTCCAGTTAAACAAAGGAGGAAATCAAGCTCTATATGTTCTGCAATAAACAACAGTTGACGCGCGGACCGTTAAGAGCGCATTGTGACGTCAATTATGACGTCAAATTGCCGCATGACGTCCGATACATTACTGCTCGGGTAAATGAAGTGCAGCATAATATTTATTAAAATATGTCAATGAGCATGTCAGAATGAAAACAATCAAGGCCTTCTTGTGATTTATCGTCCAATTTACCACGGTCCTTCGTTCAGATGCTTCTGTATTTAACCACTGGGGCTAACGCCCTTCTGGTTCAATTCCTGCGCATCTGAACTCTGAACCGTGGTTAATTAGACGCTAAACCACTCGAAGGTCTTGATTTTTTTTTCTAATTCTTACACGACTCGTATTAATTGCTATATAAAGAATTAGCAAAACAGTCTATACATGAATCTTCGATAAAATATGACTGGCTGATATAATCTACCCCCTACGAATGTAACATAAGAGATTCTACTTCTGTTCTATTACATACAAATTATTAAAGGGCCAAACTGTTGTAAACAACATTTCAAAAACAAAATTATTATAATAAAATGTCGTACTGACTTATGTGTGGGACCGTAAAATATGGGGCGCCGTTTTACTATTTTCTAGGCATTTTTTTTTTGATATCAAGAAATGATTTCTCAAAGCTCGTTAACAAAAAATGATTATTCTGTTCATAAAAAGTTTGCGAGCTGTTCGATTAATAGTTAACACATACTTCTCAAAACTCTAATAAAAACAACACTTTTTCATCACGGGGGTAAATTGTAACAGCATATTACCCGAATGACATATTAGGCTGAAAATATAACTTTTAAATGCGAATTAATTGCGTTGTTAGAATCGAAATAATAAACATGTTCCAATAATTTTATCAGTTAATGAAATATGGGTAGTCGTTCGGATGTGAATTCGTGCTTCGTACTCGTGATTTAATTATTACGCATCCTAACTCCTGCCCATATTTTATTAACTGATAAAATATAGGAACAGATTTATGATTTCTTAAATAAAAACTCTTTTGAACTCGTACATTTGTCGTATTTCTATGCGAACAAACATCGATGGCATTGAATGACAGGTATTCAAATGGTTGGGACCCCTGAGAATCACTTGACCATCCAAGCTATGGATTCGAATTCTCGGTTGGGATTCGAATTGTTTCATGTGAGGAAGCTATCCTTTTGACTTAAGGACGATCGATTAGTCTAACCAGTGCCCCCATCCCCTCCGCTTCCCCGATATTATACCAAAATATGCATCTGAGGTTTTCTTCTACCATCAAAAGCAAGAAAGTCGCTGTATGGTTTAAAATTGTATCAGTGTGACGTTAAACCAAACAAAAAAAAAATAGCATTGACAATTACTGCCCAAATACAATTTTAAAGATATGAAACCAATTTCCAAAGTTCGTCGAAAAAAAGTGGTTTCTATGTTGTCTTGAATTTTTACCATCATGTAGATTCTATAACATTGTTTAATGTTTATCCTGTTATAATTTAATATACATATTTCTGCAAGAAAAATATACTGTATTTTTGTCTTACGGAATTTCGAGATGAAAAATCAAGTATGGACAAAACTAAAATGTCTTATTCCTCGTAAATTAACTTAACAAATGCCAATCTAGAAATAGAAGCATTTGTTACAGAATATTTATTTTATCATTCTTTTTTATGTTTCTCATACACAGTAGATAGAAAGCATCGTATTTTCGGTGGTAAACAAGTTTAAGTAATAGCATATCCTATACGAATCAGCTACACAAGATCAAAACAATTTCAGGCAATGCTTAGGTCAAAATGTGAATGACCGTCCGAAATTAGGACATCTTAAGAATGTTTACCCTGTACGAGTTGTATTCATCTCCAAAATAAGGAAATCTGTACTTGATAGGCTGAGCGTCTATCAGTTGATTGTCTCCTCTGAAGGGTTTAACGACAGTTTCTAGATCTAAGATTACCTTTACTGAGAGAAGAGAGGTCACTTGATTAAAACAATAATTGAGATACATGTATAGCTTTATACATGTGTAAGTATTAATGTCATATTTAAGAAAAGAAAAAAAATATCTTTGGAATGTTTTGCATTGAACGCAACTAAGCAACATATTATCTGTCTCTATTCGCGTAAGGTACATGTAATGCAATGCAATGTGAAACAGACTAATTTTTCATTTTTACTTTTATCCCATGTGTCAAAGATCAAATTTTCATGGTAACAACATAAAACGTAATAAACATGATGGCAAAAATACCGTAACAATGTATTTTAGGATCTCCTTTTGGGAAACCATCATTACAAGTACAGTTGTAGCCTCCAGCATAATTTGTACAATACGCTTTTTCGCCACACCCAGTCGTGTTGCACTCATTTATATCTGTAATTATACCAAGTTCTAGAATGTAAACGACTAGGACATCCTCCGCAAAGCCTGCTAGAGACAAAGACAGATGTACTTCGACAGAACCTAATGAATCAGTAAAGAACACGAGAATTATTGCAGACAAAGTAAACTTAAGTGTTTTAATAATTTGATAAGGCATGATATACAAATATGTACGATGTTTTTGACTCTGTAACGCAACTATAACTGAACATATGATTATTAACATGTAAAATATGTTATTTGTTTCAACTGCATAATGAGTAAGAAATTATACCACTTTATTCTTGAGTTACATCAGGCTATTTTCTGCCAGTCTGCATAAACACTTTTAGAAATTCCATTTTATATTGATTTCACTTGTTGGATCAGTAAATAACAGGACTAATTCACCTGTATCACATGTATTTCCAGTCCAGCCTTCATCACATAGACAAAGAAACCCTCCTGGGTAGTTGATACACTGGGATCCATTCTTATTGCATGTGTTTGCACTGGCATTGGTACATTCGTTTTTATCTATATATACATATACATCGTTATAGCTTGTGAACATATCACACAAGTATGCCATAAGTACAAAAAGGTTTATCAATTTTAACAGTTCCTGGTCCGGTGCCCTTGTCAGTAACATCTTGTTGACTCGAGATATATTTGTTTTAAACGTTTCTGCAGATTCATAATTATTCAGTATATTTCGAGGAATTGAACATTATTAATCAGACCTTTTGTTTTTATCTATTATAAAAAAACATTTGAACATTTGCATATTAAATATTGTTCTCTCGCTCATGTACGTTATTGAATCGGTCAAGAACGCAGTTTTTATGAAAAATATGACAATGTGTGTAGTTTTATATCTGCATCGGTCGTGTCGCACTGCTGTTTAAACTATAATCTCACTAATGAATTAACACAGCACAATACGTGATATTGTCACCTGGCTTTGTGACGCTAAGGTTGCACTGTATTGTACCTATGGCGCATCCTACATTGAGCGTCTGCCAATGTATGTGATTTAAATTATTTTTGTTCCATTTTCAGTATCAGTAAGTTTATGATATCAGCAGGACTCCTGTTTATATGCTTTGTTGACCTAAACCTCATATGTAAGAGTATAATGACTATCTATCTTTAAGGTTATAATACTTGCCGGATAAGATTACGTAGCGAAAGTAATAGGAAGGTCATTTTTCTATAGCAACGTATAAACATCCGTTCACGAAGACATTGGCTGGATAAATGTACTTGTAAATTGATAGATTCCACCGATGGAGACGGATATAAATGTTACTTTCGGTTTCAGTGACACAACCGCCATCATTCGGATACGTCCGTGACTACGCTAAAGGAAGTGGCTAATCGTACGGTCCCGTATGAATAGTGAAATGAACCGCAGGTGGCTATTCGTACGGCAGTTTTGTATAACATTGTACTGAAGTCTTTCAACTGATATGTTTTCAACTGATTTCTTTACTTTTCTTTAATTTTCAGTCGCACATAAACAAGAAATGACTTCGAATATAGAAAAAGGCAATTTTATGTCTGCGTGCAATATTGTTGTCATCGTATGACACATATGTAATAAGTGTGAATAATAAAAATGTCATCTATAGAAGTTCACATCATCGTTTGAATATTATGTAATATGCTTACTTTTTCTTTCATATTTCGGTTGATAAGACTGGAACTAATTATTGACAGTAATAAGTCTTCTCTCTCTCTCTCTCTCCCTCTCTCTCCCTCTCTCTCTATCTCCTCTCTCTCCCCCACTGAAAACTAGAGACGCTGCTCAATATCTGAGCGTCACACTAAGTAAATACATGTATCTCATTTGGTCAGAATATGTTGATAACATCACATCAAAAGCAAACAATTCACTTAGATTCATCAGAAGGGGAAAAATAAACAAAAACAAAAAACAACAACAGGAAAGTAAAAGAAGCAGCTTACAAAACAATGTCCGCCCACAGCTTAAACACTGCTCCTCTATAAAAATGAGACTAAAATTTACATGTCTTCACTTGGTTCCGGAAGTGTTCCACAAGATTGGAGGACGGCTATCGTTGTTCCTGTATACATAAAGGGCCTACGAAGCAAAGCCAGCAATCACAAACCTATTCTCTTACTTGCAATTGCTTCCAACTGATGGGGCATGTTTTAGTATCAAATATTATTAATCATCTAGATAATAAAATTTGCTTAATTCCTTCCAACATGGCTTCCGCTCAAAGCACAGATGTGAATCTCAATTATTAAATTTTAGTCAAGAACTTTTGATAACCTTGAAGCTAGTAAATAGACAGACCTAATAGTAATGGACTTTATCAAATCGTTTGACAAAGTCGATCACAATCGTCTGGTCTACAAGCTATTTCAATTAGGTATATATAGAAAAACATCCATGAGGATTAAATATTTCCTTTAAATACGAACACAAAAGGTCTTCAATCAGATATACCACATTTGGTATCAGGGGTACCGCAAGGGTATGTCCTTAGGCCTTGCCTTTTCTTAACATATCAGTCACCTGCCAGGCTCACTTAAAAGCACCGTAAGACTCGTTGTTGATGATACAGTACTTTATCTCACTATAAATATCATGCATGATTGTGAGACTCTCTAGCAGTACCTCCATAAATTAGAGCTTTGGAAAAAAAAAAACGGTCAAAGGAGTTGAATTCCGATAATGCGAAGTGATTATTGTATATAAAAAGTAATAAAAAACATTGCTTTTCCCTATAAGCTACATATCCATGAATTTAAAATTATAAAAATGCTTAATATTTAGGCGAACCAGCAGTGTTAGATCACAAGAAAGACAAACAAGACCCTAAAATACATGAAAAGAAATGATCAAACAAATGATAAATGTACAAATTTAAGAAACTCCGTATAAAACATGTTCAACCATTATTAGAATATTGCTCAACTGTTTGGCATTCAACAATCTCTAACATATGGAATTGAAAGAGTACGAAAGGCTGCCGCCAGATATGTTCAAATCAACTATGTCTGTAGATGAAGCATCACAGAAATGTTAACTGTACTGGCAAACGTTAGAAACAAGGAGAAATTTCACATCCCTACATCCCTGATTCTTTTACATAAAATCCGTCATTCCATTGTTTTTTTTTGTAGATCACCAGTACCGGCTAGGCTCTCAGGACCTTCACTTTTATATTCCCTCCTCTCGCACCCATTTTCACAAGAACTCATTTTTTCTCCCAAGAACCATTAGACTCTGAAACAACCTACCACATCATGTTAAATCTAGTGCTACTCTTAATGAGTTCAGGAGTGGCCTAGATTACTGATGTTCAAACCTGAAATATATGTTTTATCATCTTTTAACCTGTAACTTGTAATATAATAATGCTGATTTTAAAATGGAATTATATGCATTTTCCATAAAAAATCAAGCTTAAATAGATGAGTATGTAAAAAGGGTAGAGGAAATCATAGCTTTTAACCCAACATACCAAACTCTCCCTGTTACCAGTACAAAATAATAAGTTTCCAAATATGACTTTTCTTATTTTGACTGGGGCAGTCTTTTTAAAAAAAACCCGTCAAACTGCAAGCAGGAGTTGCTTCCCTTCTACTTCAGAAATTTCTATTTTCAGGTAAGGGAGACCATTGCGCAGAAGATTGAAAAAATATCTACTATTTTATCCGTCCAATTTCTTTATTTTTAAAGCATCAGCTTCAAATACTAATGCCATTTTAATATTGCACACTTTTTTGTTTGTTTGTTTTGGGTTTATCGCCGTTTTTCAACAGTATTTCAGTCATATAACGGCGGGCAGTTAACCTAACCAGTCTTCCTGGATTCTGTACCAGTACAAACCTGTTCTTCGCAAGTAACTGCCAACTTCCCCGCATGGATCAGAGGTGGAGGACTAATGATTTCAGAAACAATGTCATTTATCAAAGAGTCACGGAGAACATACGCCCCGCCCGAGGATCGAACTCACGACCCCGCGATCCGTAGACCAACGCTCTTACTTACTGAGCTAAGCGGGCGGGTAAATATTGCACACTAATTTGTGTTTTCAATAAATGCTTAATCATTAAAGTGTCGACCAGACAGTCGCCTCCCAGTCACAGTCAGTCATTGACAGTGGGGACTATCTAGTTCTGGCTAACATAACTTAACTTACACTGTTTTTATTTTCTGATGGTCGCATTCATTAAGTCATGGCGAAACCCCATTTGTTTAACTAACCAGTATCAAACCGCAACATCTCGCAAAGTCTCTCGTGAGAATCTCATGATGTCATGCAACAGTTCAGAGCACGTGGTTATTCTTGAAAATCAGTTTCAAAATATTACCTATTTATGAATTTAATTTAAACACATAAAATCTATAAAACAACATACAATTTCTCAGAAAATATGTCAATAAATAACGATTCACTACCGCCAAGTGGTTTTTCAAAATGAAAAGTACCCTGATCAGGTGACAATTGCAATGACGGACAAAATATTGCAGACAGGGGTACCAATTTAAACTTGTGTTCAAATTATGTTGCATGGATTATTTATGCCAGATCAAAAGGGAAATTGATCAGAAATATTGTATAGTAAAAGGTGAGTCCATTGCATTTGATATAATTATAGCGTGACAGACTTCTGGAGCGATTCCTGGTTAGGTGTCAGTACGGGATTCATTTTAGCTCAGAGATCCGTAACAGCATATATAAACATCTCTGAGCTGAACTTTTAGCTAGGGACTACTGTGCAGATGTAGACAAATTGATTGTGAAACGTACGGGACCGTAATACGAGCCACGCTAAATGATTGTTCGTACGGGACCGTACAAAGAGCCACGCTTATCTATTTAAAGAAACAAAACAACAACATGTCTAGCACATTCGTATCGCATTTTCTGGTAAACTGCCTTTCCTTTTATTTAACAACAGGCTTTATTTTATAACATTAATGTATTGTTTGTAGAAATGGCATCGAAAAGCAAAATATTTGTAAATTTCTGCATTTATCCGCCGTCCTTACACAAAATCCTGTTACGGCCCATCAGCCATTGTTGTTTTCGACGTATTTAAATTTTTGTGACACTGTTTTCGTTGGTTTACGGAATTCGGCGAAGCCTGGCGAGTGAATTAGTGACCGGCTGGTCATTAGATATTTCATGGTTTTATATCCATTCGTATCTCAACAATGTTTGGCCATCCAAGTCTAACTAACGGCGAATTTGTTCATTAGACTGTTTTCTACAAATCTACAAAGTTATTTGCTTTATATTAACGGTGATATTTAACAGGATTATAACTTTAAGAATAATGCTAACAATACCGGCAAAAGTGTTTATCAAGTATATAGTGCATTTTTTTTTATTTTAGCGTGTATAAGACTATAACAGAGAGAATAAGAGGATAACAAAAAGATCTGATTTTCATTTCGTTAATATTTGTTTTATGTCATTAAAAAAAACATTGGAGGCTAGACAAAAATATTACGAGACTTAAAGACGACGTCTTTCTCACGAGCTCTAATGAAATTATCCTAAAGACCTAGACTTGAAAAAAAGCGATATACAGTCAGGACAACACGACATTTGCATGATGTCGACATGAAATGACTTCTATAGAATTTGTTTAGATTCCCTTAAGTATTACTTTTGAAAAAGCTCCAGTCTACGTATTACTGAAAAGTAGTATCCTATGTTCCGTCAGCATGCGAATAAATCAAAAAGGGAGATAATACCTTCACAATTGAGTCCTATTCCTCCTACAGAGATGTCTCTGAACCCTTCTTGACACTTGCACGTGTACGACCCGATAGTGTTTGTGCAGTCTGCCCGTCTATGACAGTTTGCGGTATATAGATCACATTCATTTATGTCTGTTATAATACATGAGGACAACAATTAAGTATGATTCAAATGACCGATAAAACAAAAAGCCAAGCAAATTCTCGTTTACAGAAATAATAGCCCTTTTCGTTTATTTGCAAATATAGATATATTTTAGGCAGACACACGATGCAAGAGGTCTGCAAAATATTATAAAAAGCATCCTAAGGCACCCAACCTCGATTTTCTGCAACATTCGTTCTTATATATCATGTAAACACATAGACCAGGAGCCTCCGTGACTGAGTACTTCAAATCACTTGCCCCTCACCAATGTGGGTTCGAGCTTTACATAGGGCATAGAATTCTTTAGTTGAGGAAAAATAATATCTACGTAAAGACCCGTTGGAAGCATACAATGCAAACAAACAAAATAACAGTAAATTCGATTTGATTGAGTCTGTTCATGAGAGGTAATGAAATGTGCAACACCTTTCACGCCCAAAGCACCGGCTTTACCGGGATTCTATTGTAATAAAACTGAATGCACTCCATTGTCCCAATTGACCAGAAAATATAACAACACCGAGTACAACTACGTGGATGTTTTGTAAACACACCTACTGTAGACCAAAGTCTTTGCCTTTAGAGTAACTATACTATCTGAGAACTGCAGAGAGACTTAAAGCCAGATTAAAACTGTTTGATAAATTAAAAATTCGTTTTAAGCTTTTCACAAATTTTTGTCATTGTGTAACACTCTCATGTTTAACATTGATAGAAATTAGTTTACAAAAATATCAAATGCAACGAATAAAGGGCCAGGGATTCAGTCCCATTTCTGTCCATTTTTCATGAAATTGTTTAGTTTAAGACAGGACATAATTATCATTGATATGTTTCTTCCTGAAAAGAACGATTGCAATAGAAACAGTGAATCATACATAGTTCAAACGTTTAATTCTAACTTAATCGGTACTTCCAAAAAACAATGATATCAATAAAAATTACCTTGCAGGATACATGGTAGGCTTCACTGGGCCCTGACCTGCTGTGAAATTATTAATATTTGCGTGGGACAAAGTTTCTTTTCGCTGATGTGTCAATCCACAAGATTTAATCCAAACAAATATGTAAAATTCCCATTCATATCCCTACGAAATCCTAGTTTTGGCCAAGAACACAAACTTTCTTAACGGCTAAATTCAATAATTTCACATTATTGCAAACCGAGTCGTATTATTTTAGACATCTTCCAAGGGTACGGGAGCGGGATGTCCGGGCCCCACAGAGATCCGTACCAATGTGGGGTTGATGAGCCACCAACTTGGTAAAGAATAATTACCGATTAGCTTCCTGCCTATTGTCTGCCATCCATAAAGAACGATTCGAAATGCAGATTAGAACATAACAAAGGCGGTCCAAAAGGATATTTCAAGAATAGTGACACTTTATTAAACAAATATTTAATTGTTAAAACTGTATGTATAGTTTCCCTCTGCATGATGCATATCTACTTAAAAAAATACACATTAAAAACCATAGGAAGTCATACCTCTGCACTTCGGTGGCGGACTACTCCAACTGCCAGATGAGTTACACGTAATAAACGTTTTTTCAGTCGTTTCGAAACCAGGATCACATTCGTACGTTACATTATCATTAAAGAACGTCTGACCGTGAACCGGTGAGTAGCTACCATGAGTTGTGCTTCCTGGCTCACTACAATCTTAATGAAAACAGAATATTTTAGAAATGGTGTATCCAAAACAGTGATCTGCCGTACATGGTCTTGAATTTAGATGCGAATGAATAATATCACTGTAACAAGTTGTGGAGAATTCTAACACGACCCGATTTATTTTCTTATCAAACAAAGAAGACTGGAGCTGTACGATATTGTGCAACACAATCACAGTTTGTATGTCACAATTATGAAGTGATTACGTTAAGCGTCAAAGCGGTATAGTGATTTTCTCTTGAATATAATCATTATTTGTCGCCCAGATACATATCATTATATCACTCGGGCTGTAATAATAATAATAATAATAATAATAATAATAATAATAATAATAACAATAATGAAAATAATAAAAATAATAAAATAATCTTTATCTAATGAAGGTAAAATGTTCATAACATAAAAATGCATTGCATACTGCTGCGCCCTAGTGATATAAATTCTTCTGAAGTCCAAACAATGATTTTATTCAATGTCAGTGTTTGAGATATATTTTTTCTTAATTATAAACTATACATTTGAAGATATTTACCGAAGTCCCTGTTTTATTTTCCAGCGTTAAATAAACGCATTAGAATATAGACTATAGTACTGATGCATTTAAAAACAAAAGCAATTCCAATCTATTTATATAGCTTAATTAAAGTTACAATTAGATACAGAGGACTTTATGACAGTCTAAATGTTTGAACAAAAGTAAAAGTACAAGTGTCACGCGTCACGCGTCATATTAGTAATGCCTTACAGAAAGAAAAGTGAAACTACACGAGATAAAGGCATGCGCCTTGTGTCTTTTCATTAAATATTGAAATATATATCAAAAGTTTCATTGAGATGTCTTCAGTACTTTTTAAATTACATTCCGAACAGGAAATATGAGAAAATATACAATTTGTAGTGTTTTACAGACAATACAATTTGTAGTGTTTTACAGTGTTTTCGATACATTTACAATCAATGCATGGATCACACAGTTACTATTGTCAATCTAACATACTGATGTATCTGTCATGAATAGTCATTTGATGAGTATGTATGCTATTACAGAGTACATTAACTCACCAGATGTTATATAGCGAACAAGAAATGTTATGTCCCAGCGCTAATATAAATAAACAGGATGAAACCAGTATAAATTCTAAAAAATGCTTTGTACTTTTTATCCATGCCTGTTATAAATTCCATTATAGGCATACAAATAGAAGAACAAATCAAGAATGATTTGATAAAGTTACGCATTTTATACCCATAAGAAATAATGTGTTCTATATGCATTTAGAACAATTATCAATTCATTTACTGTATTCTTTCGTCTCGTTTTATTTCTTTGAAACTATGTTAAGCGTTGACAATACTCCTTAACGCCCGGTTTCAGCGAGTATCAAATTATAAACAGCTAACTTTTTTATATTTAATAGACAGCATCAGAAATAAAATGTATTGTTTCTCAATGTATCCTCCGCTCAAAATTGTTTGTTTTCATCAGGTGATGGAGCGCCTAGCGATATAACACGTTCACTGAAGTGTGTTACACACTTACAAAATAGCCCACAAACTGACAGTAATAAAAGAAATTTTACGGAACGACTTCGAGACAATTTCATATCAAAATCACTCTTTATCTACAGCTGTCCGAGGTTCTCAAAATTGACAAGCTCAGTGGATCGACTTAATATCCTACTGATTTGTAAACAAAATTGGCAGTATTGTCTCAGTATTGTGTTTTTATTTTATTAAGAAAAGAAGGAAAAATAATTCTGAAATAGTGTCAAGCAATCGCTTATTTTTCTCTGGCCATAACATATAGAGACTTACCCTAAGCCCTCTTTACGCATGGGAAACAATCACGGGAGTTTAAATCGGCTTAAGTAACTTCAATCACTGGCCTAAATTAACGCCGTTTTAACAAATAAGTGCATACATATTTGGAAAGTTTCTCGGTAAGACCTACCTTTCTTTTCACATTGGGGAATCGGCCCCCAAGTCATGTTTGACTGACACATAAATGTAAGTGAAACAATGTCGTTTCTTTCCCCTTGTATTCTATATCCTTCCAAACAATATGCTGTTGCAGCTGACAGATAATATGTGTCAGAAGAGCTATTTGTCAATGACACGTTCTGCCATCTGTTATTCTGGTCCTTTTTAGGTAACTGACCACAGTCTGTAAGGCATGAAAGTACATGTACATATCAATTTCGCATTTACTACGAATGTCTAGCTGGCAACAACAAACAAAATAAAAATACATATAACATATTTGATGATATATATTTACAAAATGAGGGATTTTATTTACACTGTTTTGTCCAACTATCTAGTTTATAATAATCTATTTAGCTTGACTGTGATGATTGCTTCGAGCTTATTTGAACCACTTGACAGTCCCCTTTATGGAAAAACCAGTACTGGTGTCATATGAGAAGGCGAGATTGTGACCCCAGCTCCAACGTAAGACCCCGGATTCAGCAGCCGACACCTTAACCACAAGACCACCGCTCGCGTCCAATTAATTGAATATAGAAAAAACAAAAGGATGCTTTATCGCAAACGCATTCACACCCTTGTAGCTTTTTTCCCCAATGTTTGTGTCAAATTTTCAAATTGTCTTGTGTTGTGCCATATATAATACTGATTGTCGTCAAAAATTTCTCTCCATAAAGCTGTGGTTTGACTTGAACTTTCCTGGTCAATATATTCAATCTTTATATGCCTGTTCGAGGTTGAATCATACCTGAAGATAGGAGGACTGGCTACATTGTAAAGCTTCCAAAGAAAGGAGACCTCAGCGACTGTCAGAACTGGAGAGGGATACAACTTCTTTCTTTACCCAGCAAAGTCTTTACCTGGGTGACACTAGAGAGGACCAAAACTGCCGTTGACACCACACTGAAGCAGAAGCAAGCAGGATTTCGGACAGGAGATCATGCATAGGCCAGATTGCAACTCTACGCACCATCATCGAGCTGTCGCTTGATTGGCAGTCACCGCTCTACGTCAACTTCGTCGACATCAAGAAGGCGTTTGACATGGTGGATCTGGCAACAATCTGGCGAATCCTCAGATATTATGAATCCCTCAGAAGACCATTAATATCATCCAGAGCCTCTACAGGAACACCAGCTGCAGAGTCATCCACAGTGCCGACCTGTCGCCGCCTTTTGAGTTCAACACCGGAGTCAGGCAAGGATGCCTGCTATCTCCTCTTATCTTTTCGCTGGTGATAGACTGGGTGATGAAAACCAGCATGTACCAACCCAAAGGCATTCAGTAGACTCTCATGGGAAAACTTGAAGACCTTGACTTTGCGGATGACATCGCCTTACTGTCACATTCTCATGGTCACATGCAAAACAAGACAGAGTCTGATCAACGTTGCCAGGACAACAGGACTAGAAATCAACGTAGGGAAAATTAGGAGTCTACGGGTCAACGCCATTCAGGAAGCACCTCTCATTATCAATGGACAACCGTTGGAGGAGCTTGACCACTTCACCTACCTTGGCAGCGTTGTCAGCAAGACAGGAGGAGCCGACGAAGACGTCAAGTCCAGGATCGGCAAAGCACGGCATGCTTTTGTCACCATAAGGCCAGTGTGGAGAAACGAGAACATCAGTCTACACACAAAGCTAAGGCTGTTCCACACTAAGTCAAGTCTGTGTTGATGTACGGTTCGAGGACCTGGAGACGCACAAAGAGCTTAGACAGCAAGTGGCAAGTTTTCATTAACACCTCTCTCCGCCAGATTTGCGCATCAGATGGCCAGAGCGTATAACCAATGATGCCCCGCACGAAGCAAGATCCAATAAAAAAGATCTAATAAAAAAGACTATCCAGATCAGGAAGTGGAATTTGGTCGGACACACACTGCGCAGATGACAGGGCAATATTCCACGCCACGTCTCGGACTGGAACCCACAAGGGAAGTGGAAAAGGGGACGACCAGTCACCACCTGGAGAAGAGCTCTATAGGCGGACCTCAGACTCATTAACATGAATTGGGGTGAAGCTAAGAGAGCAGCCAAAGACAGAGGGAGATGGAGAGCGGGCCCTATGTTCCGATCGGAGCGAAGAGGAATAAGTCAAGTAAGTCAAGTCGAGGTTGAATGAAAGGTCTTCAAAATTTATGAAATTTATCAAACCTAGTCTGTTTATTATTTTGTTTGGTTACATCCTATGTGTGCATGGAATCTTCTTAAAGAAATCTTCTTAAAGACATTCTTATTGATTGCTATTGATAGAACTAATAAACAACACTTTGTGAATTTTGCAAACTAATCCAGAAAAAAAAAATAATAATAAAAAATAAATAAAATAAAAACAATAAAATCACACAATTTAACTTTAGTAAATAGCTAGCATCTAAGCAGTGCATATATTGATTTTCAATTCAAAAAGTAGAGTAACATCTTAAATGACGTTCAGTTTATGTTGTTTTAAATATTAAAAACTTTTCTTGCTAAACCCCGTCCCCACGTTTTTAAAGCTGATTTCATTACAATAAAGCATTTCATTGAAATGTATCATACAACACTTGCCCATAGGTAAATTTCAGGAATTGTGTTGCCACCTAGAAGTGTCTTGAGTTGTGGTTTATTGAGACGGGTCGATGCAGGGAAACTACTTTACTTTTGATATTTCATTTTCATAGAGTCAAAATGTGTGAAATAATTATTTTCAGACGATTATTGTTATTATTGATCATCAAAGATAGGTTATAATAATACGTTTGTAATTATTTGTTTCATAAAATTACTTTTCTTTATAATACCTTTTCGTTTGCACTCCTTGAAATCACTGAACGATGCATTCTCCTGACACGTTATGCTTTTATGTTCATGTGTGGTTGCATTCCTTTCAAAGCCATACCCGCCCTCACAGGTGTACTGAAGGGTTGTATTGTACGAAAGCTCTGTTTTATTCTTGACATCAGTAACAATCACAATGTGCTTCTCGTGAAGTGTGTCTGGCAACTGGCATACTAGAAAAATTAAGAGTTTATCCGTTCAATTTAAGTATATCTAGATTGTAATGCATTACAAATAGTCTTTTTCTTCAGACATAATGCATGAAAATGTTAATCCGAATTTCATATAATTATCTAGTTAAGTCTGATAGCACAATTTTGCTAAAATTCATTCCTGTTTAGTTGACTGCTCATAAAAAGTGTTTCTTATAATCAATCGTCGCCTAAGCTTGAAGCTAACTAAACTTAGCAGATTCGTCACCTGTATACTGTTACACAGTTCCAAGGTGAGGCGACTTCATAACCAAACACTGAAATAAAAACTCTAGGTACCCCGATTTTCAACGACAGTTTAACGTGTTTCCAAGTACAGACATACAAATGTCTTTCAGAGAAAATATATCCAAATCTACAAAGTATTATTGTATGAAATAAAAAGTAAGAAAAGTCTATTCAAAACATTACATTCTACAAAAAGTTGAAATAATACTTTGCGCATAGGCAGTTTAAAATTGTCTGAAAGTTTAGTCAAATTTATTGTCTTGAAGTCTCATTTTTCTTTTGTAACTATAAAAACACATCTAAAAATCTGCAAAAAATGTAGGTGTGTTTTACTATAGGTACAATTTTCATTGTAATTAAAAATTTTATGAAGTTTAATATATGGAACTTTAGCCAACAGACATGATAATTTATAAAAAATATTTACAATTGTGCCCGAAGTTCATGTCAGTTTAAGAAGTGGTGGTGTTATTATCAGATTTACAAATCGGGCTTTGCAGACCCCTTGTTTAACGAAATTCTTAACAATTTTGTTCTGTGTATATTATCACTAACTACACGTCTTATCCAAAAAAATATATATATTGCACAAATGAGCCGTGCCATGAGAAAATCAACATAGCGGGTTTGTGACCAGCATGGATCCAGACCAGCCTGCGCATCCGCGCAGTCTGGTCAGGATCCATGTTGTTCGCTTTCAAAGCCTATTGCAATTATAGAAACTGTAAGCCAACAGCATGGATCCTGACCAGACTGCGCGGATGCGCATGTTGGTCTGGATCCATGCTGGTCACAAACCCACTATGTTGGTTTTCTCATGGCGCGGCTCGAATTATATTAACAAAATGTACATGAACGGCATAATATTTGGCGGACATTTTGTTCGCCATTTTGATTTACGTTCTTAGTAGAAATGTAAGCTCTGCTATCAGGAGACTACAATTCTGCTTGAACAATCACAGAGTTTACACATGATCAACTTAAAACTCCAGGAAAATTCTGCAATAACAATAAATACTTGTATTGTTCTAAGTATCAATTTAAGTGAATGACTTTCCTTTCCAGTACCTTTTAGTTTGCAAGTCTCGAAATGGCTGAACGATGAATTGGCCTGACATCTAATCGTTTTATTCTCGTGCGTGGTTGCATTACTTTGAAAGCCATACCCGGCTACACATCTATACAGTAGGGTGGTGTTATACACTAAGTCTGTTCCATTTTTGACATCACTTACAAACTCAACGTGCACAGGTAAGTCTGGTAACTGACATACTGTAAAAATGTATAACCGTGTTAGGAAATATAACATTTATATAAGAAGTATTATAAGGAGGCGAACTATGTCTCAACATAAACTCGATCATTGCTAACCATCAATCTGCTAAAAAAGAGCAAATCAATATGCAATGCTGCGCTATATTTTCAATATATTGCTTTAAGTTTAGAAATAGTTTCCAAGGTTGTATACATAGCTTGCAAGAGAAGAATTTTCAAGTTTAGATTTTATCTGACCGGCAAAACTACCTTACTTATAAGTGCAAAAGAAAATGCACGCAACTACTTATGAAGTAATGCCTTTCTTTTGAACAAACACAATGCTCTTATAATAAATTGGATATCAACATGTATTTTGAAACTGCTTTCATCAAATATGATAAAGCGAATAAAGAAATATTTTGTTTTCAATGAACATGAAAAATAGCGTCTAATGACAAACTGTACGTATGCCGGGCCGCCGCTGACTCAGGCCTACCTTGCCAACACCACTTACCCCACAGAAAAAGATTTTCATAGGTATCAAACTGTTTGGTATGACGACAAACTGAGTGAAAATAAACAAAAATGATGCCAACATTTCATTGTCTGCCCCCCCACCCCTCCAACAATCCCCACCCCAAGAAAATGCGTAATAAAATAATAAATAAAGTTCACAACAGGACCGCAACTCCAGAAGGAATAATTGTAATTCCCGGTAATATATGTAGTACACTTCATGTTGATGATGCATACCAAGTTTCATATTAGTTGAATGGAAACGCTATGAGAATTGAAGAACACACCCTAAAAACAAGCGCATGTCCACTTCATGTTGATGATATATGCTATATATCATTTCAATACACAATGTTCTGATGCAGTTGTAATGGCATGGAAGAAAAATAATCTGTCATGTTCCAAAAAGGACATACATAGTATCATAGAGGTTTCATTTTTTCCAGCGTTAGTTTTGAGACTGTAGGCTGGCACATACCATTATTGCCTTCCCCATCCTATTTAAACAAGTTTCGTAAAGTAATTGGACTTCACCTGCAAAAAATCTTAATGATATCTTATATTTTTTATTTTCAAATTTTCTTTATGAATGGAGAGTTATAAACAAATGAACCTGAAATACCGGTATGACATTTATCAAGAAGCAACGTTTGTATGTCTTGTAACTCATCCGTGTTGCATTTTCCCCTTCAACCCAGTCCTTCTCTATCCCCTACCCCTTCCTCCTCCTTTTTCCTAAAACATTTTCTTTTGCATGAATTAAAATGTACTTCCTGGATTTTTGAAGCAACAGGTTTTTACTATTTTTCCGTTACAGATTCTTTTTGTTGTGGGACTACTTTACAAATGCATGAATCTATGGCTGTGTTTTTGGTGCTCTATACATCCGAGAAATCTACCCTTACCTTTTATCTTTTATTAAACAAAAAAATATATATATTTGACGGAATAATGGACGGAGGACGCTCTGTGATCACAAAAGCTCAGGCTAGCTGAAACCCGCACGAGTTATGATACAAAAACATGAATGACACGAAATACGACGGACACCTTGTTTGACCATATTGATCGTATGTTCGGTATACGAACAATACACACATGAACGACATTCGATGATTTTATTCAAGAGCAAATCACTGTTTTTCGATTTTCATTATTAACAGAAGAAGTGAAGTCAAACGAATTATCTTCTTTTGATCGCTATAATAGTAGAATATGAATTTACACATTCTTTTATATGTTGCAACACGCGAGTCATCTTACACCCCGTGATGTAAGACGAGTTTTTCTACGAGGGGCGTTCAATATGTGATGTTACTCCGTATGTAGTTCCGTAACTGCTGGTTATTTTTAGATGCGGTTTTCGGCACATTATAGAGCAATTTATTGGAAACACAATGCTAAATAAATTATAAAAATCGGCAGGTTCAAAGCAAAAATATAATCACTTTAGTGAGGTGTACTCAGGTATACTGGAACATAATCATAATTTAGGTTTGTCCTGGGCATCCAGAGTCTCAGGAAAATAGAATAACTTGTAAAATTACAAAATTCTATCATTTTTTCTACGCGGTACAACAATTTGTGATGAGTTTGCGTTTGTTTTAAACTATTTATTGCATTTTTAATTTTACAACACAACTAAAAAATCTAAACTCGAGGCTGATTCCATTTGAAATGGGTGCTGTGAGCGATTAATCAAAGTCGTAAGAACTAGTTTCGCAATGGAGAATTAAGAAACTAGTATCAACTTAAAATACAAGAATTTTTTAAACGATGATTATCGCGCCTGACAAAATGGCAGAGGCTTATTGTACTCACCTTATCATTTTTCGAGTAAAAATATACACACTCAAGTTAAAACTCTTATAAACGTTTTTATTTCAGTTTTCATATGTTTTTGTGAAGATCATGATTTGTTTTATCTGTTTAAACTGAAAACTGAGCTATAGTTGTAGTTGTTAAATAGCAGAATCAAGGAATTGCATATTACAATCTCAATATTTTAGACATAAAATTGTCCAGTATACCCGAGTACACCTTACTTAAATGATTATATTTTTACTTTGAATCTACCGATTTTACAATTTATACAGCATTGTGTTGCCAATAAATTGCTCTATAATTTGCCGAAAACCGCATCTAAAAATGACAAGCGGTTACCGGATTATATACGGAGTAACATTACATATTGAACGCCCCTCGTAGCTCCAGCAAAAGCATAAGAAAATCCTGTCTGACATGCAAGAAATATGATTTCAATTCACACATGTTATCAAGGACTTATCTACATCTTTGATATTTGCCTGTTTTGTGTGTTTATCTTTTTCAGCGCACCATTACCACGTTTGACGTTATGACGTAATAACCGTGACGTTCAAACTTTGCAAGTGTCACACAATAACGCACAGTTTCAGCCTAGTTTGTTTAATACGAAAATACATAGGGTTATTAAGAATTTGATATAACACTATCTTTCAATGCACAATACTATTTTAAACTGATTTGTGATATACACAACGTAAAACAAATCCAAGAGGATCAATTTGAGATACTTATACTGAATGTATCGCCCTTGGTTTTGTATATGACAATGTTTTAGCAACGAACTTGAAAGGTTACTCAAGTATTTTATTTATTATTTTAACCAATTGAGAAAGAAATTTTGAAATATCAGGGTTTAATCAAATTCTACGTTGTAGAAAAAGATTTGATCCAAACGTGCAGAACTACCTTAAGTAACTGATACATAGTACTGTTAAGGTATTAAGCACATGACAGTGTATCTCCTTTTGAAGAGTATTCAATTCTAACAATAAACCTACGTTGTCTTAAATTTTTTAGGTGGGCATAGGTTCAAGCCCCACTGGGACCAAATTATTTTCCCTTTATATTCCTTTATTTAGTAAGTTTTTGCTTTCTTTTCAAGACTTATTATTGATTCATTGTGCACAAGTGGAAATGTTTCATTTGATAAGTGATTTCTTGCTGACCAAAGTGTATTTACCTCTGAAACAATGGTGGTAGAGTTAGAGTCTTTAAAAAGACTGGGTTATATGCGTTATATCCCTATTTCGCCTTTACACTTAAGATGACATACTGTGGAAGAAATGTAGTTATGTTTTACTTCTGCCCCAAGGTTATTTTTGAATGAAGCGAGCAAAGTTTAAAACAGTCCCACAGGACTCAATCTTAATTTTTCAGTGTTAGGGTTAGAATTCTGTCTCATTAAATCCTTTTATTTGAGGCACCCTAGAAAAAATGATTTTGACTGTTTTATTTTGAGTTTCATAATTGTTTACTAATAGAATGAAGTTTCTTTTGTCAAAAATAATGGTATAATGAATTCTCTGCAAACCTTTTGGACAGTGGCCATCACTTGCAATTTTGTCTCTACTTGAGCTTGAGGAAATATAATAAATTATACAAAATTGATAAAAACGGCATGGTAAAAGATCAACTTTAGAATATACCAAGCGAATGCCATTTTTTAAACATTACTATGAGGGGGTCTAATACCTTATACACATGAACATGTTAATTTCTTCTTAACATTAACTATATGTAGTAACAGTTCATACTGTCAAATATGAAAGTTGGGGCTACAATACAATACCATTAAATTTTGTTTTCAGTCGTGCTTTTCAAATTAAGGTAAATCTGCAGGTTTGGAACAAGTTCGGAACATTTTTTTGCTACAATATAGAAATTGGTTCAACCCTGATTTTCCAACACTAACGACAATACTGAAATATTGACAAATAAAAAAGATAGGGTCGTGTGTTTGATTTTTAAAGCGATCATGTTGTGTCCGTCGCCCGTCGTCGTGCGTCGTGTGTCTTGAGACATCAACAACTTGAATGTTAACACAGTAGAGATAACAATTTTACACAATCTTAATGAAACTTCGTTAGAACACCCTCAATTAAATCTCGGAAATTTCATTACTAGATCTTCTTCGTTAAAAAAACTAGGTAATTTTGTCAAATGATAGGAAAACCTTATTAATATTTTAAAGAAACACATTTTCTGTTTGATCTTTAAACTTTTTTCAGAACGTCCTCCTCTATAAAATATGGAACAAGTTTTAAACTGGGTAACCCAAGATCAAAAACTAGATTAAATCACAGAAATACATTACCAGCACTCTAGAGGCCACATGATGATTGTTCTGTTCGACCTTCATGAAACTTTCTCAAATTGATTGTCTCTATGAAATCTTGAGTCTACTTTCACTACTTTATCTTCATAAAACTGTGTTTGACACTTTTAAATCTAGTTCGGGTTCAAAGATGGGTTACCTTAGACCTTAAACTAGGTCACTAGGTCGAACCATAGAAAAACCCTGCCAATACCCTAGAGGTCACATTTTCTACTTGATATTTATAAAACTTTATCAGATTGTTTGCCTCTATGAATGTAGATAAAGTAGGAATCTTAGTCAAAAACTACACGTAGATACAAAGTCACTCAAAACACTCAAAAGGTCATATTTTCTACCTGATGTACATGAGACCTGGTTGAAATGTTTGTCTGATTTTAATCTAAGATAACTAAGCAACAAAAGAAAAAAAAAAGAACAAAAAAATCATTTTATCAAAACTTTGTAACCATTTTAGAGGCCACTTTGTCAACTTGATATCCTAAATCTGTGTGTATGAAATCTTGGTCAATTTCAGAAGTGAGGAATCTGAAGTAAAAACTTTTTTCATTGTTTGTCAATTCATAACTTACCATTAATAGTGCAGTTCACGAAATGTTCAGTCCAGTTTCCTTTCGCTGTACATGTTGTATCGCTAGCACCATGTAATGTGTAACCGGTGTTACATTCATACTTTGCTACTGACTGGTAGGTTGTGCCGTTTGTTAAATCGACTTTTCCGTTTGAGGGATTTGATAATCCTCCACAATCTGAAACAATTTAAACGAAATGGACAGAATTGTGGCAGATTTATAATAACAACCTATCGGATGTTGTTCTAGAAAGGAAGGCTTGTTTTATTTTCAACACGAAAATTAATAAATATTTGTCCACAAATGGTGATTGACAGAAATAGATGTTTTTATTAGAAATAACATAAACAGGACTTTGTCTTTTTCCTGTATAATTCAAAAACCGGGAAAAAGTATTTTTATGGTTTTTCATTCTTATATATAATCTAAAATCTATAATTTAGATTCAAGCAAATGAGCATTATGTAAACATTTATAAATGGCCAGCAGAGGTAATTAAGGTTTCCAAACAACTTCACTGTCCTTTTAGATCGCACATTATTGACACAATTTCATTCACTCTGAACGTGTCATAGTAAACTTTTCTGAAGAGATAATTACCTTCATTGACTGAAGCGTAATACTATGTATTTTAGAATTTATTGAACATTAAAAAATATATATGATATTCATTTCCTTTAATAAAAATTTTGCATGTTTGAATTTCTATTTTCCTGAAGGGCAGTACAAGAACAAATATAAATTGTTTAAAGAAGAAAAATAGCAGATTTATTTGTTCAGAGGAAGAATACAATAATACAAAAGCATAAACTGAGAACTTTCTGAATACTTCATTACTCGACAACAATTTATGAAGGTGCATATTGGACAACAGTGTGCGTATTTTTTTTATATGTGTCATATTTTAGTACTTTTGCATTATAGTTTTTATCAAATGTTGATTGTATGACGAAATAATAAGAAAACATTTAAAGTCAACAACTCAGATCTAAAATCAAGTTTGGTTCATTTACAATTTGTTGCAAATGAAAGTGCTTTATGTTTGTAACAAGAGTGTACTTTTTTCCAATTAAGCAGCAAGATCTATTTTTGTTCTATATGCGTAAGGACACATTAGCACCTTTGAGTGATGAGTGTTCAAGAAAACGTTTTATCCTTAAAAATGTATTTATTGTTCTAAACTTTATCGCTAAAATATCTTGTAAACATGTATTAGCATGAAAACTTGTATTTCTGTTTTAAAGTGTACAAACCATGAGTCAGTAAACAACACCTTTGTTGTAAGCTTAATTTTCTAAATACACATATTTTGCTTTTGTTGATATCAATTTCTGTAATACCATTGCAAGATACAAGTATTCCAACTTGGTAACATACATTTGTATCCGCTTCACAATCACATACAACAACATAATAATGCTAAAATCACTCATATTTGTACAGCATTGTTTCAAAGCCATGTCTCTTGCATCAACTGCAAATGCCAGAGAAGGAATTAACATCCTACTATCAGTTTCAACTCAAGAAATAACTTCATACATTTTACCAAGAATTACTGGTCACATTTTTCAAAGGTAATTAGAAATTTACATATGATAGAATAAATGCCTTACCGAACATATTAACTGGAATAAGGAGCAACTGACACAATATCATTCAGTTTTGGAAACAGGTTCATACCTTTGTAACACGAATGGCTGGTCTCTTTGTAATAATAGCCATTTTCGCACATACATCGGCTATTAGCATCTCTGGACTCATTTTTGCCTATGCATTTCGAATGTGTCAAACTAATGCAATCCTTGTCTTGTGAACAGCTGCTCAAGTGGACTACAAAAAAAGTTAACTATCTTGTGCACAAACATTTTTCTTTACCATCATTGGATTAAAACAGAATCAAACATGTATTACCAATTTTATAAAACAAAAGTAAGCAAACGTTTGTTTAAAATTTAAGTTGGCAAAATGTCAGTATCATAACTTTCGTACATGCATAGATACTCTGACTGTATTGAATCTTAGGCTTTAGCACTATTAAACGTATTGTTCTACAGATTCATCTCGGGCTGTAAAGAAAATAGTTACACCTGTGTCGTTTTCACGTTATTTTCAACGCCAAACGTAACTCTTCTGTTTTATGAAACTATTTTTAAACAGACAACAAACATAATAACACGTATAAGCAGTTCACAAAATAAAATAATATTTACAACAGTTTTCCAAGTTCAAGTCACTTCAAATAAAGCGACGAATTAGGCAGATTGTACGGTTAAAGCGAGTACGAAGAATGTTTGATCAATGCAACTCACCAACTGTGATTACACCGATATAACTTAGACTTCAATGAAGTATCGCTTGAAACATCATCTCCCGTTATGTTTTGAATTAGAGAAACAATCTACATATAAAGTCATGTTCGGTAGATTTTGACTTCTTTTTGCACTTTTTTATCAGATGGAGAATCAGATAGTCTTTGCACATTTCCAACCAAATACATAAAGATAGTGACAAAGCGTTTGCTAAAGTACGTTTAAATGCAGCCTTATTATTATAAATAGTCACGAACTTTGTCCTCTCACTTTTTTGTATGTGTATATGTGATAAACACTGACCTTCTTCGCACGAAATTCCTGCCAGATTACGGTAACTTTCGTCACATTTGCACACCGGTCCTACACAATCCGCATGTGCAATCTTTGTACAAGCTGCTTTCACGTGTCCATTTGTGCAATTTTGTCCAATTACTATAAACAAATTTAACTGATGACGTAAACACCTGTCTAGTATACTTGTAGTAACAATCTTATATATATTACATATATCTAATTTTTTGAAAGAAATAAGAAAGTAAGTTTTGTGTATTTAGGTGTTGTATTAAATTCAATTAAGTTGTCATTTCTTGTAAAAATACAATTTATTAATATTTTTCTTGACTGAAATATGAATATCGAAAAAATTACCACATAATATTTAAAAGGCGACAGATTCCATACTATATAATTATTGTTATTATGAATCAACAGTTCAACCAATAATTTATAGTATTTTTAAGACAACACTAAAAGCAGCACAGCCCACAAGCAACAGGCCAGAAAGAGAATATTCAATTTTTTTATGTGTACATATCTACTCTCTACCAGTATGTTTTGTACAAACCATAGCCATGTACTGGAAAAATACTAGGCCATTCTCAAACGTAGATCGAGAAAGGCACGCTTACGGAAGGCGGTCACACGAAGAAATGCCTTCGTACGATCCTTGGTAACGGATTTGTGAGCAAAGTGTCACGGGTTTCAGGACGATGTCTGTGTTATTTGCCGTCATTGAAAAGAATTAAAAAATGTCCAAAATAATACATTTTTCTACGTAATGATTCTGTCAAACTGTAGACAGAAAGTGGGATGTAAAAAAATTGGTTCGTCATGAAAGCCGTGGCATTTAATAAAAAATGGCATAAAGTGTACTTTACTATCTATATAATCTGTTTAAACGTAGTCACTTATTTGAGGCCGAAGAACACTATACTGTCAAAAATAAGCTAAATACTGAAAAGGCATATCAATACGTGAAACTACTTTTGTTTTCAATAACGGAAAATAACACAGATATCGTCTTGAAGCCTGTGACACTTTGCTATATATCCGTTACCAAGGTTCGTCCGAAAAGCATTTATTCGTGTGACCGACATCCCTAAGCGTGAAATATTTCAAACCTGATTGCTTATTTTGAATCAGTGGGCTGAAATTACTTGTCAGTTTCTATAACCAATAAACGTTCCTGTGTCATTGTTTAATCATATGTCTCTGAAAGGCAAGGCATAACTCATCCCTTTTATAAAAATGGATAGGCGTTGTAGCGAATTAAAATTCTAGAAATATTCTTCCTAGACTTATCCCACTGTTCTTTTTCAAGTTATAACATTATCAGTAAATGCTATGTTAAAGGACTTGATAGAAAGTGAGTTCCTTTTGTTTAGAAAGTTATAGGAGTGACCAAGTCTAATGAAAATTAGTGAAGAAAAAATAGATTTATACACTTTCGCAATATGTTATTGGCAATTGGAAATCTACACAAAAGACGGGCACCGTTTTATATATATCTCCTTTGTTCAGGAATCTGAATTGCTAGCTATAATTATTTTGCTTTTTTTAAAGCGAAAGATGGTTAGTAATTGGATATATGAAGCAATGCACCTAATAACAGAAGTCATTTAAACGAATCATACAAAAGAAGCATTCATGATTTTTATTACGAAATAATTAATCTATATCATAATGAAAATGTAAGCTGCATTACATCAAACTGCAGTTCAGTAGCTGTATTATATTTACCTGGAGAACAAGTCGGCAATTTACCAGACCACTTGCCTGGTGAGTATCTTTCCTTACAGGTTCGTTGAGAATCCCCTGTAGAACGATAAAATCCCAGATCACACTCGTAGGTAACCGCAAACACATCAGCGGTAATTGTAACGCTCCCGTTTGCTGGGACTGGCGGTGGAAATTCACAAACTGAAAATACAGCAACAATAATGATTTCTGCAATTTTCATCCCGAATGTAATACTGTCGCGTATCATTTTTATATAGATAAATAAAAAATTATTGCATCATCTTTTTGATTTTTTTAAATATTACTTTTGTGTTACGTTCCACTTTGCGACTAAGTATATTACGCTTCCATTTTTATGTAAATGATTAAGGAAAATAGTTTTTTTTATTTACTTTGTATTTATACATAAAACATTTTGGATGGACCTGATTTTTTCAATTTTACTTTCACGGGTTTTTGTAAATAATTCTCCGTTTTATTTCAGTTGCCCCTGGAAAGCGTTTCCCTTTTCCGCCTAAATTAGCTTATATGTGCATATGTATATCCAAAAACATAGATTTGAGTATACATTTATGCAAATGTTGGACCAGTACAAATGTGTTATACAATTCGGGTGTTTATATGAAGCACCATCGAAACTAATCTTATTGGGTTTGTGGACTTGCTGTGGCATGTATGTGTTCGTTTGTACTGCTAGGCGCTTTTCCGAAATTGATCTGGTATATTGTGATGGTGATTTAGTTCGTATAAATTCTCTCTACTATATATACGAAAATATATATAGTTTACTGTTTCGGACAAAGATAGCGCACATAAAACAGACATGTATTGACTTACATTGATTTCTTGTAGGGATATCTTTACAACCTGGCTAAAGTACTTTATCTTCTAAACGAAGATCTGAGAATGGCCCATTCACATTCGTCTTCTGTATATTTTGGATTTCCAGTATTGCTAATTTTATTTTCGCAGATCTATTTTTATTTGAACCAATCAGACGACTTGTTCGAACGTCAGAGTAAGAAAAATTTGCAGTCAGTCCAAGGTTCGAACCCGGGACCCCTCGCTTATTGAGCAAGTGCCCTACCGACTGAGGCCCTACCGACTGAGCTAGCCGGCTATCTGACATCTTACGACATAAGAATTGTAGATAAACCTTTTTAAGCTTGCAGAATGTTGTAAGTTAGGGCTAGCGGAAGGGTAGTCAGAACAAGGCTATCAATAGCTTGTTTTCAGATCCTAAGCGTAGCGTAATAGGAGATGTACTTTAGTCAGATTGAATTTCTTTATAAGCGTGCAAGGTAGGTGAAATATTGTTATATTCAAAGTTTGTAACAGTACATTTTTATTTCTGTTGTAAAGAAAGGTCTCGACTTGAAAATACGTATAATCGTAAATTGTTTATGCATTTATATACGACGTAAAATTTCATTTTATTCTTTGCGTTAGAACGTTGTTTCGATGAGAGAAATCAAGCTCTTTTTCTTTCTAAAAGTAAATTTATGTCTATGTTAGATTTTTAGATTATGTTCAATAATCGGACACACATGCGTTTAGTTGTTTACATTTCTGTTCGATTATCGCATACAAATAATTGTTTTCATGTTCTGTTTGTTCGATGATAAAAGCAAAATGTATTTGAATATCGCACATACTTTGTTTTTAACTATATTTATATGTCCAATAATCGAAGACATATATGATACATTATTGTACATATGCGTTCAATAATCAAAGAAATATTTGGTACAAACTTCTAAAAGTGTGGTCAGTAATCGAAGACTCATTTAATGCATGCTACCTTATGTATTCGTTAATCGAAGACATAACAACCTTTCATAAAATTTATTATTTAAGAAATAATAAGTTCCCAAACGTGGTTAATTGTAGAATTACCCGTGTTTTGAGTTCTCATGCCTAAGAATATATCACGAAGGCCGTAGGCCTGAGTGATATATTGCTTCGCCTAAGAACGAAACACTCGGGTTATTCTGCGATTAAACACACTTGGGAACTTATTATTTTGATTCTAACACGACATACTAGAATCAACAGTGTTAGAAAAAATGGTAACTACTTTTACGACCGATTATCGAACACATGTAGCAGTATGTATTAATATGTATTCGATTATTGAACATATATAGTAGCATGCATTAAATAAGTCTTCGATTATTGGACACACATTTAGATGTCTGTACCAAATATTTTTTCGATTATTAAATGCATATATGCAGTAATGTATCAGATATGTCTTCGATTATTGGACATATAAATATAGTTAAAGCAAAGTATGTGCGGTAATCAAATACATATTGTTTTTATCATCGAACAAACGTAACACGAAAATATTTATTTGTATGCGATAATCGAACAGAAATATAAACAACTAAACGTATATGTTCGATTATTGAACATGATATAAAAATCGAACATAGACACAAATCTACTGCCACATAAAATCGTTCTGTAATCATGGATGACCGTTGTTGTCATAAAATTTGAACGTAAAGTTTATGTTTACGCCTTCTTCCTAGCTTATTCTTATGAGTATTGGTATATTGAATATTTATTTGCTTGAGAATCGGACTGCAATTATATTTGATATCTTATGTATATATTCGTTATATTTTTGTTCCCCGCCCCAATGTTTTATTTTTTATATCTATTAACTTTTTTTGGGGGTGGGGGTGGGGGGGGGGGGTGTTACCATTGTCTGCTGACCCAGTGTCACCTCACAGGATTGTCATTTAGCATGTGAAGTTGTGCACCTGATGTTTTAACTAGGATTTTACACAGCCACACCAGACTGTAATGGCCATTGACTTAGTAAAAAAATATACATGAAAAAGCCCTAAAAGTTTGTGTCGTGTGTATCTCAAAAAGGGTTTAACTTAGGATTACCAAACATTATAGGTATAGTATTCAGCATATGAAGTTGTGCACCTAGGGTTTTGTATGAGATTTCACTTAGCCAATCTTTGACTTAGTCAAACAAATGCATTTAAAGGTGGACAATCACATTGGCATCATTTTGTGACTTTTAAGGAATGGTCTCCGCCCGTACTTCCGTAACAGGTGGCCGCTCTATATAACTTAAACCCCTTGACGGATTTTTATGAAAATTAGCTCAAATGATCACCTCATCAGGACAATGTGCAGAACTTATGAGTCAGCCATGTCGGCTCAAGGTCAAGGTCACAATTCAAGGTCAAACGTTTGAGTATTCAATTTTGTGTCCGCTCTATATCTCCTAAACCCTTTGAAGGATTTTCATGACACTTAGGTCAAATGATAACCTCATCAAGACAATGTGCAGAACATAAAAGCCATATTGACTCAAGGTCAAGGTCACAACTCAAGGTTAAACGTTTGAGCCTTTCATTTTGTTTCCGCTCATTATCTCCTGACCCCTTGAAGTTTTTTCATGAAACTTGGGTTAAATGAACACCTTATCAAGACTTTGTGCAGTACTTATGAGTCAATCATATGGGCTCAAGGTCAAGGTCACTACTCAAGATCAAGGTTTTGAGCCTTCCACTTTGTGTCCGTTCTGTATCTCCTTAACCCTTAAAGTATTTTCATTAAACTTGGATCACATGATCACCTCATGAAGACGATGTGCAAAACTTATGAGTCAGTCATGTCCACTGAAGGTCAAGGTCACAACTCAAGGTCAAAGGTTTGAGCCTTCCATTTTTTTGTCCGCTCTGTATCTCCTAAACGACTTGAAGGATTTTAATATCACTTAGCTGTAATATTCCCCTTATCAAGACGACGTGCAGAACGTAGAATTCATCCATGCCAGCTCAAGGTCAAGGTCACAACTCAAATGTTTAAGTTTCCACCCAGTACCATCAACCCTTTCACTATCATAACAGCGATAGGGTATATAGCTGTCTTTCAGACCGTCTTGTTTCATTTTTTATATATTCTGTTAGAGATCTTTTAAAGAAACAAAAAGACCTATTTCATTAAGTTTAATCCTTACTGGAAAAGTATATTTTACTTTTCGTGAGATTTTTTTAATTATCCCCCTTTGATATAATTTTTTTTTTAAAGTGGACTATTGATTTAAATTTCATTACAATATCTAGTTTTACATTTGCATTTGACAGATATTGGGATAGTTCAACCACCTGAAACAAAAGGCAAGTTTTAAAAACAGCGTATAGCTTCGGAATTCATCAATTTTCTATCTGTCTTGGTTGCGCAACCAAGGTAGTCAAAGGGAGATGGTAATAATTTTATAAACTTGCATTTCTATTGAATAATTGGCAAAATATATACTTGCCAATGCAAATCTTTGATACATTTAATACAAAAGTGCTATATTCATATTATTCCTAAACAAAAATGTTATTAAATTCACACTTACGCTGAAATTACACTATCTTGGTAGGGCAACCAGGATAGGAAAATCAATTTTTAAAAATACTACCATTAACAATCTAACATTTATTACAAATACAATGAACACAAATAGTTGTTAATAATTTGAACGAATACATAGTTGACCAAAATCTGATTAACCATTTTTAAGGCATAAAGTTTGTACGGCACATATCTTAAGAAGTATTTGACGTATAAGCCGGTTATATTACTAGAAATAATGTCAAAACCTTAAACTAATTTCAACATAAAACTTTGATGATTTATAATCTTATATATATATGCTTCACGTGAAAAAAAACACAATCATTTAGATCGGAAAAGTCATACGTAAAAAGTTCGTGAAGGGTCGGCCGAACATAGTTTTCGAGGCAGGAACATTATGTTACATCAGGATTTGGAATATGTAACATATTTAATCTTTTCATTGGCAGTGTAAATTTTAACAAACTAAATACAACGTCAACATACCTTTGCAGAAATTACACGATTTACGACAGGAAATCAGTGCAAATTCTTTGAAATGTTTACATAAGTCCTTATAGCCTTTCTCACAATTTGAGGATTTATCCCTGCAGTCAGACACATCTGAAACAAGAATTGTACTTGCGAATTATCAACTATAGTTTCGAACGTATTTTGTAGCGAAACATAACTTTTAAAGTAACCGTTTGCATTCAGTACAAATGTACTACATATGCTTTTGGTGCATATTCGGACAAAATAATTTTTCATTCAGTTGAAATTCTTAACCATGATTGCATAAATTTTAACCAATTTTCCAAGGCAGTAAAAGTATATCATTCATTTCGAACGATATAGTAAATAAGCATTTAGAATTATCTGTAAACTAATATGTATAATTAACTGTCATAAAAGGGATGCTCTTTTGGTCATATTTTTATATATTGTAAATAATATATAATATGTCGGCTTGATGAAAGCAAATAACTTACTTTTTAGTAGTTTGAATACTAAACCTATCATCAACCACTAACATTTATAACACAACAATGTTGCTACGATTATTACTTGTTCACTAAATTGATTCAGCCTCAAAACTAAATATCTCGTAAAGTAATCTGATATAGCTGGAAATATCAAATTCTACATGATTACAACAAGTTTAAAAAGTTTATTTCATATATCCATTAGGTCATAGACCAATGTGGCAATTTTAGAACAAATGACATGACGGACATGTACATATGATATAATTTCATATTTGCACTGAATTATACAATTGTAACGAATATGTTTGTATGAAACATAAGTTGTCGCAATATGACATGAATCAAAATTTGCAGTAACCTAATGTACACAGTCATACTTGTAACGTTACAACACAATTTGTCGTACATTATACATATATTGCAACAACAGAACGATTGAGGCGCTTTAAAAATCTACAATGTGATTATAAATACTATACCACTGCATAGTAAACGTTGTACGTAAGATTCACAAGATCTTTTTGATATACATGTTTAATAGTGTTTGATTATTATAAAATATATAACGTCGTTATCAAAACATATATAAATCCAACGATTACAATTAACTATTCTTTGGAATTGCGGAAGGTAAAATGCCTGATGACAGAAAATCTGAAAACTGTATGCATACGATATATGACTTCTCAGTGATACACTAGATATTAAAGATGCTAGAAAATCAAGATTGACAGAGCGCATCGCATTGGCAACTATGTCAGCAGTAAAACGCGACCGATCGTTGTCAAATTTAATTATTATCAGGACAGATTAACGGTAAAGGATCGTGTTCGTGATGTGACCAAAGATCATGAAAAGCCTTTGTTCCGGGTCGGTGATCATTTTCCAAAACCTGTGCAAGAAAAACGAAAGAAACTTATCCCAACCCTCGATTTTTTTGCCGAAAAAGACAATAAAACCGCGTGGTTGTCCTATGATAAACTGTTCATTGAGGGGAAGATATTTACAGTTGATACAGTGTCGAGAGCCGGGTATAATGCTTATTAGGAAAACACAGAGAAACAGTTATCTTTTCTTCTTGGGAACGTCCAGGGTATCAGATCAAAATTAAACGATTATGACTTTTTTAATTTCATCTCAGAGTTTCATTTGCTATTATAGACCGAGACTTTGAACCCTAAAACATCAAACGTAAATATCGAATGTTATAACTGTTTTGAATGTCCCAGACCGGCAGTGAACCGTAGGGCAAAGCGTGATAGTGGCGGTATTATTGTTTTCTATACAGATATTTACCGCAATGCCTTGGAACTAGTTTCTGTGAATTTAAACGGTAATTTATGGTTTAAACTGAAAAAAAGAATTTTCGAATATTACAAATGATCAGTATTTTTGTATATGTTATATCCCGCCGGAAGATTTAGCTATGTATAGACATGTAAACTCCACACTTTTTCAATTTGACTTTTTTGATCACTTAAATGCGGAAATTATAAAATACAGTGATAGGGGCGAGTTGTACTTGTTAGGTGACCTGAATTCACGTACTGGTGAAAACCCAGATATTGTGTCTGACATACATTTAGACCGTTACATTGATATGCCGGAGAATGTGGGTCAAGTTATAAATCTACCTGTGCGTAAAAATCATGATAAGCATGTTAATCCTTTTGTTGTAAAGCTACTGACTTTTTGTAAAGAAAATAACCTAAGTATTACGAATGGTCGACTTGCACCTGGCCATTGTACTTTTCACTCAGTCAGGGGAAATGGGCCTATAGCAAGTACTATTGATTATTTGATTACCAAGTATGCACATTTTAAATACATATCTAACATGTGTGTTTTGGATGTAACCGAATACTCGGATCATTGTCCAATAATATTTTCTTTCAAGTGTAATGCTTCACTGACAAATACTGAAAATCATATTTCTTATGATAAAATATTATTGAATACAGAAAAACAGGAGACATTTCTTAACCTGCTCTTAAATAAAACTGAATTATTTGATGATGTTAAATTGAAGCTCGAGTCAGGTGATATTAATATCAATCAGGGTGTCGACTTATTTTCTAAGCTAGTACTTGATGTATCTTATCAGAGTTTTGGCAAGACTATTTCAAGTAGATCTGTCCCGAAGAGAAAAAATCCCCATGGTTTGGTGAAAAATGCCGTTATGCGAAAGACAGATTTTTTTCGTTCTAAACGAGAAGTCAAGATGAGTAAATCTGTTGAAAATAAGCTAATGTTTTTAAATTGTAGAAATGAATACGCCAAAGTTAAACGTCATGCTAAATCCAAATTTTATAGTAATGAAAAATCAAAGTAGTCGGACCTTAGTAAAAAAACTCCACGAACATTTTGGAAATAAATAAAGATATTAAAAAAATAGATAACATGTTCAATGATGTGAGCTTAGATGACTTTTCTCACTATTTTTCTACCATGTCAATTTTTTTCCGACGAACAGTCTAACTCAGATTTTGATAGATATGCACGTGAGGAAACTGTCAGAATAGACTTTTTAGATGCGTCTTTTACTGTTATTGAAATTAAGAAAACTATTTCTTCTTTAAATCATAATAAAAGTAGTAACTTTGAAAATAATGTAGCCGATGTTTTCAATGACTTTATTTCGCAATATCTTTGTTTTCTATTTAATAAAATTTACGAATCAGCAATATATCCTGAGGTTTGGTGTAAATGGTGTTATTGTACCCATTTATAAGAAAGGCGATGTTAAAGACCCTTCTAATCACAGAGGGATAACCTTAGTTAAGGTTATGGCTAAACTATTGTCTTTGTTGTTAAGGAATAGAATTAACAAGTGGTGTAAAGAGGTACAAGTATATTGTAACGCAAAATTTGGATTTCGTGAAAATCATTCTATGGCTGACGCTATCTTTTTGTTATATTCTATTATTCAAAAAATTTTATCAAAATTTCGGTGCGCTTTTATTGATTATCAGAGAGCATTTGATACTGTTCTAAGAGATGCATTGTGGATAAAGTTATTGCAATCGGGCGTAAGTTGTAAAATGATTAATATGATTAAGAATATATAGTTTTTTTTACAGTAATGTAAAATGTTGTTTGAAAATATCATCTAATATGTCAATGTCAGACCTTTTTGATGTCACAATGGGCTTAAAGCAAGGAGAATCATTATCTCCTCTCCTTTTTCTATTGTTTATAAACGATATTATGGCAAGTATTGATTTAGAAACAATGACTGATAAAGATTTAGAGTTATTATCCATGTATATGATTTTATTTGCTGACGACATTGTGCTTTTAACAACTGATCCAGATAGTCTTCAGTCTCAAATAGTTAAAATTCAGCAATACTCTTCAAAATGGAGCTTAAAAATTAATGTAAAGAAAACGAAGATATGTATGTTTGAAAAAAGATAAAGTGATCATGTAAATTAATTTTTATAAATGGAGAAAATGTTGAGATTGTTGACAATTTTATTTATCTTGGTGTGAAATTTACATATACGGGAAACCTTCTAGATGCCGTCGAAACATTATCAGATCAGGCCCTAAGGGCTTACCATAATCATATATATGTGTTTGACAGTAAAACTAGATATTAAGACCAATTGTTTGATTCAATGGTTGTACCTTATTTGTTATATGGTTCGGAAATATGGGGAGTTTATAATTATAAGGAAGTAGATAAGTTAAACTACGATTTTTGAAATATATGTTAGGGGTACGTAGACAAACTCCTAATATCGCAGTATATGGGGAATTAGGTAGATTCTCACTCTCTGTTATAGCTAAAGAGAGAGAAATCAAATTTTGGTTGAAGATTAAAAACTCTGTTAACATACCGATATATGACGTATATGAAGATCAGTGTAATAATGTTAATGGTACATGTTGGTCAAAGCGACCACATTCTATAATTGACCATCTAGGGTTTTCAAATGTATTGTATAATTTGGACACAAGTGTAAATTACTTTCCTATGTTAAAAAGAACTGTACGTGATCAGTTTATTCAAGACTGGAATGCATCGTAAAATAATGTATCAAAGTTGGACTATTATAGAGAATTCAAAACACCGTTTAGCTATGAGTTATATCTAGATAAGTTTGCCAGTGATACTTATAGAAAACAACTTACATGTTTAAGACTGTCTGCACACAATTTAGAAATAGAACTAGGTAGATATAATGGATTAGACAGAGAAAGTCGTTTATGTAAAATGTGTAATCAAAATGTAATAGAAACTGAATATCATTTCCTTTTATGCTGTACAAAACATTCAGACATCCGTAAAAGATATCTTGGTTCCTTCCATGGCCTTCATTAAATAAGTTTAATGCTATAATGTCTTGTAAAAGTCAAAAGAAGGTATGGGCATTATCAAAATTTGTTAAAGAAGCTTTTGAAATTCGTAAAAATACCCTTGAAAATCTTACTGTTTCATGAAAATTTATTAGTTAATGTAAATTAATATTTATTTGTAATGCTATTATATATTTGTATTGTATGTCTTTGCCATACTTCATGTTTATTTATGTAAATGGCCAAAGGCAAATTGTTTTGCTGATTATGCCAATAAAGTTGAAACTTGAAACTTAAAAATAAAGTTATTCAAAAGCAAGTTCCGCTTGTCCGAAATGAAAAAGACAAGAAAAAACTGTGGAAAATAATGCTTGTTTGTAGCAGAAATAAATGTGCAGTTAGTAACCATTAGATTACATATCATTAACAGTAAATATAACTTGTAGTAATTACATATATGTTTCTAAATTGCGCGTCGTTATACAATAAGTCAAATCTCATAGTAAATGCTTTGTTTACAAAACTTTCAAGACGTTTAAGGTTCGGCTATTTTCAGAATTCAGCAGTTCTGTTTGGAAGTTTCCAGTAATACAGTACTCTTATTGTATTGTCTGAACTGCTCACACGAACCTTCCCGTTCCCCCTTACACAAAACATTTTGCATCTTACCACTGCAGTGCCTAAGAGCAGACAGCATTTACAGAGATATTTACAGCTTCAGTCCCTGGCTCGCGGATTTTTCAAAGTCCTCGCTTCCCCGCGATTGGACCATAGCGCGGACACTTTTATGAGCCGCAGGGATGTGCGCTTTTTCCTGCATCCCCGTAATATATTTTACAGCTTCCATCGCGACAAAAAGCAATAAATCGATTGCGGTGTATTGCGAATACATTTCGCAACGCATCGCGGTGAAGTGCCGGTGGATCGCGGTGAATTGCGGTGGATCGCCGCGATTTACAGGTAAGACAATGACGATATAAATGCTATGTACATGTAGAATTCATATAAACTGAGAGGAATTTTAACATTAATTATTTAAATGAAAAATAAAAAGTAAATGGCTTTTCTTCATCTTTAATAAAAAATACTTTCAAACATATTTTGCATAGATTATTTCAGTTAAACGTATTTTCATAGTATGAAATTTATCTACTGAAATGATTTGATAACAACTATCTTTATATAAAAATATGCATTCTTTAACTTACCCTTATAAAATGTTACGTTTATTTAATGTGGCCGTATTGTGTAAAAAGTAAATATCTGCATACAGTGACCACCTCTGATTCATGTGGGGAAGTTGGCAGTTACTTGCGGAGAACAGGTTTATACCGGTACAGAATCCAGGAACACTGGTTAGGTTAACTGCCCGACGTTACATAACTGAAATACTGTTGAAAAACGGCGTTAAACCCAAAGCAAACAAAGAAATTTTTTCAGTATCATAACATTAAAAATAATGAAAAATGTCACATCAGTGTAATTGAAATTTTTTATTTATATAAAAATTTACTGAAGAATGGTTTAATGTTTTATCATAGCCATACAATCATGCATGGCTTAAATTAAATTAAATCAAAGTATAACACAACAGGATAAAATCAGATTATTGAGTTTCACCTGTACAAGAAATGTCAAAACGGATGATAGTAAATATGAATGAATAGGGAACTTCAAGAAAAATCGCGTATATATCAAAGAACTTCTCTTAGATCAATGATATGTATGTAGTTGCTTTAAACTGCAATACGAACAGTTTACGTGCTTTTAGAATTAAACTGGTAAATGTAATGTGACATTCCGCTAGATACATGTAAAAATACAATAATATAAATTATTTAGAAATTGAGCAAAAGCAAACCAAAATTATTACAAAATTTTCATTAAACAATTAAAAAGTTATTATTAACTAAATTTTAAGGTAGTACATAAATATAACGAGATGAAATAATCTTTAAAGGTTTAAAAGCTAGAGAACTTTTTGAAGTAAAGGGATGTAAAATACAAAAATACCTTACATTTTTTCTTTTTTTGTTATTGCAATGTGCATTTTTTACTATTTCAGGGGCCATAACTCTGAAAAAGGGGTTAGAGCCAGACAAAGATAGGAGGTGCGCAGGTTCATATCATGACAAAGACTCATACAAGGTTTAATCAATTTATATAAAATACCTTTTGAGCTAGGTACGTCACAAGGTGAAAATGTGCATTTTTGCCCATTTCAGGGGCCATAACTCTAAAAATAGAGGACATACCAAAATGAAAAATAGGAGGTGCGCAAGTTCATATCGTGATTAAGACTAGTGCAAGGTTTCATGAATCTATATCACATACTTTCTGAGCTAGGCGTGTCACAAGGTGAAAATGGGCATTTTTGCCTATTTCAGGAGCCATAACTCTAAAAATTGGGGGCAGGCCAAAATGAAAAATAGGGGGTGCGCAAGTTTATATCATGATTAAGACTCATGCAAGGTTTCGTGAATCTATATCAAACACTTTTTGAACTAGGCGTGTCACAAGGTGAAAATGTGCATTTTTGACTATTTCAGGGGCCATAACTCTAAAAATTGGGGGCGGAGCCAGACGAAAAGTAGGAGATGCGCAAGTTCATATCATGATAAAGACGGACTTCGGACGGACGGACGCACGCACGGACAAAACCAAATCTATATGCCCCCACCACTCATGGGTAATGATACACGTGGTATGAAATACATTTTTCCTTATATAAGTATTATATTTGGTAAACTTTTGAAGTATGTTTTTTTTTTTTTTTTTTTTTTTTTTTTAAAGATTACCATCAATAATAATGACTCACACGCTATATATTTCTATAAACTAGATATTATGTATTACCAGTGTAAAGATTTAATTGGTGTTCAAATTTAGCTAGATGTACTATATTGGTTAAATTAGTATACATAAGAATCTATGATTAATAATTGTTATGTCTAGATAATTATTGAATATCTTTTATCAATTCGTTATGTGTGATTTGTTTAATAGTAGCTAAGAAATTAACATCGCAGTCCTATCTTTATATTTATATGAAAATAAATAAAATACTACTTTTATGCGCCAAGTATAACTGTAGCAAACCAATTTAAAGGAAATAGACTAGATTTGAAATAACGGCACCGCTTTAATTTAATTCCTATTTTAGTCTATGTTTCCCTGATTAAAGTAAGATAATCATTTTAAATATCATTGTATTTAAGGTACTAAATGTGTATTTGATTAAAGTAAAATTTTATAAAGGTACCTTTATTAGTTTTTAAGATATTTGCAATAAACACGGTTGCAAATAGTTCGTAGAATCATTCGTTACGTGTATAAATATGCGCCTTAGCAAACCATACCTTGATTTCGCGGTGACAGCCGGTGATTCGCCGCGACCCGCTGAGATTTTCCATCGCGAGTCGCCACGGACACTTTGTCTTTAATCGATCGCGGGGTCTTATAAATCATCGCGATTTATCACAGTCTTCAGTAGTGATTCAATGTGAAAAATCATCGTGATTTTCAACTCAGGGTAAATATTTGTGCCGGTAATAACGCAGAAAAAGCAAAATCCGCGAGCCAGGGACTGTATGTAACCTAAGTGCTATTTATAAACTCCTAAGCACCACTACGAGTATACCCATTATTGTCATCTCAAAGAGTTCTCTTCTTAGAAGCATAAAGACATAGATATCGAAACATAATTATCAGATAGTCTGGCTGGATGATAACCACTAAAACATTAATTTGTGAAAAGTATGACTGTTATATGGCAATGATATACCTATATCCACAGAGTATATGTAACCCTTTTTTGGCGTATAGATGTCTTTTAGAGACAGACCGATCAAAATAATTGAACCATTAGTAAACGAAAACATCTTCAATACTTAATACTGAAATTTTCATCATGAGAAACAGAATGAAAATCTGTAGGGTAACGTTCAGCAGACAGGGGCCTCCGTGGCTGATTGGTTATGGTCGATGACTTTAAATCACTGCCACTCACCAATGCGAATTCGAGCCTCCGTCGGGGCGTTGAATTCTTCAGGTGAAAAAGCCATCCAGCTTGCTTAAGGAATGTCATTGGATCTACCCAGGGTCCGCCCGTGATGAAATGATACACGGAGGGGCACCTAGCGTCTTCCTCCACCGCCAAAGTTGGAAAGTTGCCATTTGACCAAATAGTGTGTCGGTGCGTCGTTAAACCAAACAACAACGGTCAAAAGGCAGTTGAATGGTATATGCTGGAAAACAAACGTGTTTGGCTTTATTACTTTTGTGTTTGCTTTGTGATTTGTTTGCTTTTACTACCCAAACAGTATAAAAAAGTTAGAAAGAAACAAATCCCTTATCAGCATGAAGGAAAATGACTAACATTAAATACTAACTCAAAGTATATGATAAGTTTAATAAGTGATACCCTTTGATAAGTGACACCTGAAGCCACTAGTTTACTGAATATGTATGTTTCGCTGCTTTACTTCCTGATATAAAATTTGAAAGAAGTGACGATCTAAAATATATGCAACCTTTGTATTTACAGACTTTTCGAAGTTTGGAATTTCGTCAAAGTGTTATCGAAAGTAGCCATACGTGTATGAATTCAGCAGAAAGACAAGAATGCAAAAACTTAATTAGCGTTCTCTCTGGAACTTGAAAAAGGCTACAATGAAAGTTCTAATGTCATTAATTAAAATAATTACATACTATTTATAATGAGCTAAAGCGCACCAAACTGCAACTGTAAGGAAGACATTTAGGCTGCTTTTTACAACATAACTCAATCTGTTTGTCAGTTAAAGAAAGAAGAAAGCCAAGCGTTGTGTATTTTGTGATAAACACAATTGCCGCGCGGACAGGTAAGAGAACATTATAACGTCATTTATGAACGGGCGAAAACCTATAAATGTTGCATTTCCAAGTTTTTTGACTTATTTACATAAAATATTCGAATTTAAACTCATTTTTACAAATAAACCCCAATTTCTAAATAAGATATATTTTCTTTTGCCTATTTCTAATAAACTATATATTGTTAAATATGCTTTCTTATACATATGATAATAATATTGGTAAAAGCTATCACTATAATATAAAAAATAAACGGTTACCACTATGTAATGTTTTCACTACCTTTCCGTCGTTTTACTTGTAAATAGGCATGTGTGCTTTTACTCAAATTGTTCATAAGCGTCCGCAACTATTCAACTTCATATTTAAATCCAAAGGTGATTCGGTAAGTAACTGATGGACAACTGTGCAAACGGTTGCACAGTAACAATTCCCATAAAAGCCCTTTAAATAATGTAAATTCTGTGAAAAATATATGTAAACATCTCTCGTTTAAAGTGTCATGTGAAAAGTATGTACGGACTATATCAATCGAAGATATGCTAAACAACTTTTCTTGTACACCAGACTGGCGTTTAACCCATGCCGGCAAAACCCATACGGCACCCCCATGCCAGATGACTCTCTGCTGTTAATGACAACTAGTGGTTCATGCACTGGTATAAATATATTGTTTATGTAACAGTACGAAAAAAGCAGGTACCTTGATAGTTTCTCTCCGTTCCTTATAGTATATTTCTCGATTCAAAATACGCTAGTTTACCGTAAAAACATAACGTTACGCTACAAATGATAAAACTAAATTGGAACTTTGTTATTGTGCGTAATGCAAAACATCATGACGTCACTTCTGCTTACGGACGTTAATATCCCGCGCTCTACTTTAAGAAAGAGTGTTACAAAGAAAGTATTTCTACCTGTTATTTGTAAAATACGGTATGCAAGGAAAAAAATCTGCCAGAATAATATTCTAACATGTATACGATATGCAAGAAAAAATATCATTCATGTGTTTACAGATCGGATAAAAAATATCCGTCCCTCAGCCACCTGCGCATGGCCGGTAATGATAATTCAGCAAGCCTCATTACCGCCCAATGCGCAGGTGCCCTCGGGACGGATATTTCTATCCGATTCGTAAACACATGGCAGATACGATTATTCTCACTCCGCATTTGCTTTTTGGTTCATATCTCTTTTTTAAAAAATCAAGGAATATTGGTCACAATGTTTAAGATTATTCCAGTTTAACAGGAATAAATTCCAGCATAACAACAATAAATATCGAACCTATATTCAGTTACAATAGGAAAATCCTAAAATCAAAAGTCACATAATACGTATATCCTTAGCGACAGCATATACTTAAACATAGTAACATACACCTTATTTCAAATTGCGTCAAGTTGCAATTATAAATCTGTCTAAAGTTTTCATTTGAACGTCCGTCTAAGTTTCAGCTCTAGTTTGTGACGACACAAATTGATGACACCGTATTAAGTGATACCGGAGCAAAAAGTACGCTATAGTCGATAATGTTCATTTTTTCCCAGCCTAACGGACAAAATATGTACCTTGTCATCAGTTAAAATGAATATGCACACAATGAATATTTATCTTGTATCGAGTAATGTACACTTTCATTTCGCGTTTCAATATTGACCACCTCAACCCCTCCCTAAAGTCGAGCAATTTCCCCCTGCAGTACTCTCTTTATATTTCTAGATACAAATCTGATAACCTATTAAATTAAATGTACAATTGCAGAATAATATCCAATGTCCGAATAAGGTTGACTTCTATCTCTAAGAAGGCGTAACATTGGCTGCAACATTAATTATAATTCTGCAGGTGGCACCACTTGCTACATAGCGGCCAGGATCATGTTTTGATTACTTTATGACACTTTATTTTAGAGTTAACTTATTGTAACTGACACTGTTCGAGTAATTTACGTACGATTGTTATCATTGCTATGCTTTTATTTACACTAAAGCAATCATTGAATTGCGTTTCAAATTTTCATTGAAATATGTCAATATTTGACACGGATAAGAGTGGAGTTGGAAAAGTTGTTTAGTACAGTTTTCAAAAAAAAATGAAGGTATTTTGTCTGTCTGATCTGTTTGAAAAAAAAAATTACAATAAGATCATTACATTAGGAACTTTAGGATGTACAAGAAACATAGACTTCACCTAGCTTATTTTTAAAGATATTTTCCCTCGTTATATTGTCACTGCATTCAAGGATAAAGGGTATTAAGGGAAAATGCAGTTTATAAGAACATATATTCAGCACAACATTATCTTATTTCTCGTTGGTATGCTTCAAGGGAAAGGCATATTCTCAAAAGCATCAAATTGTCTTATTTTATGTTATTTTTGGTATGACTAAAATGTTGGTATGTTTTTGATATGCTCAATATGAGGAGCATAACTATAATTAAAAGTTTATGGTTATTTTTATTTAGGTTCAACCTCATCAAATCAGGCTATTCTTTATATAGAATCCACTTATATGATAGCGTTATTGCGACATTTTCTAGAATATTAGCTTTCCGAAGGCTTATATACCTATAAAGAATTATATCTGCTTATATACCTATCAAGAATTATATCTCTACCATAGAAAAAGTAGCTTACATAGCTTTATGTGAGAAAGGTACGCTTTCTGGACTTCAACCACCTAAACTAACGCCTTTTTACTTAATTATATCAATTCTAGCGCCGCCAGTTCCAGCATGTAGCTATAAATACATTCCAAAACGCAGTAGAATAAAAGAAAACACAATCTACTGAGAAAGGGCATGAGGAGAGAAAGAAAATTTTGCATGGTTGGACTACTTGTGACTAGACTTATATTTGATTTGGTAGTGACCAGTTTATGATAACATTTTGCTTGTATTTTATTCGGACTTTGCATTCATTCTCAATATATGCTTATTTCACAAAGAAATGCTTAATTTCGTAAGATATTGAGAAATATTGGTTTCTTCCATTTAAAACGTTCCTGTGTATTATATAACTAATTTCTTGATTATATAATGGGATGCTTTAGGTAAGCTCATTATAAAAAACACAAACATAATCATCTTAGTTAATACATTTGTGGTATGCTTTACGTAATCTTCTATAGCAAATACTTTAGACACTTGGTACGGCATTCAATTTTAAAGCAATCTAAGTTCATGATATCTATGTAATTGATACACTTATGGCGACTGTTGACATACGCTCAAGAAATATAATAAAGACGCCTCATCTAACTTTAAAAATTTATATAAGGTGAATGATTGTGTACACATAGCATTAAATTAAACGTTTGACCTGAATTCATTTCATTAGATTTAAAACATTTTCTGATGTCATAAAATATACATGCTTTTGACAACTATTACGCAGTCAATTAACTTCTTCCCGCAATAATCCAGTTACAGTAAGAGATTTGCTTGGCAGGTATGACTATTTGCATGAAATTAAATAAGAAGTTTCAGAAAAGCTTAAATAACAAGCTAAATGTATCAAAAAAGACTTTAGTATTATATTCAGTCTTAAATGTTGTATATAAGCACTTAAAATTAGTTTTTGTTTTACACAATCAAAACTTTTAGGTACGTTCTCTAAATTATAATTTACGTTAAAGACATCGCGAAAGAAACAAATAAATTGTCTTGACAGTTAACGAGGAATTCATTTTATATAAGTATGAGCTGATTTTCACGTTACCCAACGTTTTCTATGATGTCGTTGACGTAATTAAAAACGTTCTCATAATGCTGTCCACATAATGTGTCCTATATTGCAATTTGCCAGGTATACATTGGGTGAATTTCTCGTACCGAAGTTACGTACTAAGGTTACTAGGTTAATCTTGTCAAAAGTTTAGAAAAGGTGAATATTTTTGAAGAATGTGTGGTCTGTGACTTGGTAATCGACAGCAACGCCTTATAGCATGTGAATTTTATAAATGTACCAATATGGTCTTTATGACATAAATTACATCACGGGATGTACACGCACAAGCAGGAATGGCCGTGCTTCAATTTTTATAGAAGATACCACCATATAAGACAACATTTAGTGAACAAATATATATGAATGTCTTAATATTTGCTTAAAAGTTGCAAGAATGAAAGATTCGCTATAAATATTTTCTTGTTGTAGGTTCCAGTTGCTAATTTCCAAACTTTTTACAGGCTGTAAACTGAAAACGTCTGATCATTACTTATGTGAAAAATGTAAGATATTGCTTTATTACTGACGTAAAATAAGAATGGTTTGAAAATCTCTAAATTCTTTCTAAAGGAAATTCTTTTATTCATCTTTTAAGGCAGATATCAAGAAGCTACCTATCTACATTTATAATTAAATAGAAGTCTATCTTGTATGTATAAAACTCTTACTCTTTTCAGTAACAGATGATAAACTACTGACGTCTGTAATCCAAGGAATAAACCACAGGTATATGATCAGAAAAATAATGTTCGTATTCATCTTGTTCTAACTTATCCGAACACATAAAACTTGGTTCTATGAGCCGTTCAGCTGAACGTGTAGAACTGTAACGTCAACAAGGATTGAAAACGTATATGCTTTTACATGCTTATCTTGAACATAGATCGTTGGTAAACTGTGCAGATATGGAATGAAAGTGTAAGCTGATAAAGACATTTGAAATACCGTCTTAAACTTACCCTGTAGAAACATACATTATACTCGAGAGAATAGAAAGTGTCATTTTGTAGACATAACTGCTGCCACATTTGCAAAAGGAAGTGATGTTGAAAAACGACTTTTTGACTTCATTAAAGGGCTTGTTTTACGCGTTTTCTGCTGCACAGTTGGCATTGTATTACGATATCAATCAAAGAATCGACAGAAAGCTCTCAACATAGATTGTGGTCTTAAAATATTAAAAAAAGTAATACGAATAACTTGTTGACCCGTTGATATACCATTTTGCTGCAAATTATTTATTACGTGCGTATGTACATGCGCTCGTGTGCGTGCGTGCGTTCGTGTGTGCATGTGTGAGCGTGCATACGTGCGCGCGTAGTTGGAGGACACTGCATAACTGGGTTCGCTCAAATATTCCATGTTATGTAACATAATAAGATTTTTTCACTGGTTGCATGTGCAGATGAGGATTTCCGGCATCGAGGGTAACTGTTTAGGCAGTAACGAGGCTCCGTCGAGAAAGTGTCATTTTGTAGATGGCTCCGCCGAGTCGACGCGTAAACAGTTACCCGAGAGTCGGAAATTTCCATCTGCAGCTACATCAACTGATAGAATGTTTTTTTCTTGCATACCATATTCAAGAAATAATAATAATCAATTGAACGGCTTTCTTTCTGGAACTGTTTCTTATAGCATAGTATTTAAATAAAGAGCGGAAAACTGTAGAAATTACCTGTTTGTCCACAGTATGTGACCAGGTACTTCACTGTCCAGGGTACGTATGAATGAGGCTCTAAACAGGCTGTTCTACGACAAAGAAGCTCGGAGAAACTCTAGTAGATGCGTTCAAGATGGCGGAGCAGAATGAGGATGTCTTTTTGTCGTTTCTTGGTACCGTCCCGTATCCGTAAGTTTGTACCACACGCTCCCCCATTCTAAAGAGATACTCCCGTCATCTTTCGAAACACAAATGACAAGCATGCTTCGAATATAACTGAATCCAAGTGGAGTAAGTTCAGTGTGAAATAACAAAAAAAAATGCAATAATCAGCATACATATATCCAAACACTCAACTAACGCTGAACAGAATTGGCACATCGTAGATTATGACTATTATTATTATTATACCAGATTTATATAGCGACCTTTTCTTGATAAATTTCACGTCCAAAGGCGCTTTACATGGTTCAAATGCAGCCATACAGGACGCATAATTCATCATCTACTAGTACAGACACAGAGCGATCTGACCAGAGGGACAGAGTGAGACAAAGCCCCAACGACAGAGAGATCAGAAATCAGATACAGGCTTGTCCGGCTAACTTAGCCTAGCTCGTTGCGAATAAACAGCCTGGTTCTTTAACGTGCCCAGTGTATAGCAATGATACATGCAAGGTATGCCTGGGTTCCTGACCAGTACACCTCTAGTTGGGTGGGAAACACTTCAAAGCGTTTCTGAAAATGCCCGAGAAGCTGACGGGGATTGAACCCCCGACCTCAGGATTGGAAGGCCAGTGTGCAAGCCACTGAGCTATTCGTTCACCTCTAGTGAAAAACACAGAAATTTATGTCCAAACACGTCTTTTCTTTACAGCTCAGCTAGCGCCGACCTGGAATATTGTATTGGTAGTACAAAGTATAGATCCACTTTCGCTGATCATGCTCGAGTAACTCGGTTACAATTCAACTCCCCTACGAGGAATACAGGTCCCTGGCATGTTACCCAGGAAGGTTGAAATACTGGCTCTGACTGAAGCTGGCTTGCCACGTTGATTGTTTACCCAGCCCATCCAATCGGTGAATGAACTGTCTTCCCCAATTAGCCTCTCATTTAAGGACTTCAACACCTCAAAGCGCCCTTTATCTGGTGACCTGTCCCTGAAACTGTCAACATTGAAAGGAATCAGAAGATGTCTCTCCCTGGTGTGCCGGTGGTCATTTTCAAAGGTCGACGTACAAAGACAGCAACTCTTCACTCTGATCCGTTTCGCTTCTGGTTGGAACTCTGAAGACCGTCTCTTACGTGTAATTTTCTCCCTTAAGTTCTGAAGTGCAGCTGGCTCTGCCTCTGTGAATGTAAACATAATGGGCCTCTGACATTTGCCGTGCCATGCCTCGTTTTGTTATTGACCGAGATTGCTCCCTGTCCACTGACTCTTCCTCCCGGCCGGCTATCAAGACATGAGGTAAGATCTTCTCATCATCATCTGATATCACTCTTGGATCTGGAGATGGCTCCTTCTTAATGAAGGGACCACTCGTGTCCATGTTTTCAACCTTGATAGATCCCGCATCTGCATAGAGCACAGGCAGGGATGAATCAGATTGGAGTCCGAAATACTTTGCCGTGCTGGTTGAAGAGATCTGTTGCACTTGCTGACTAAGCCTTCTAGGTAGCAAATAGTCGATATGCTAATGCATCTAAGAGTCACTCTGATGCAAAGCAACAAGATGCTGGAACTCCTTCATCCAAGCTGTCCTTGTTGCCCTTTTAGCAATCTTTATATTGTGACACTAGGACCGCCTGGATAACGTCGTTGAGACCGGCTCTTAGAAATATGTGGAGTTTATCCACAAGGTCCTTAGGTGAGGACCACAATCTCCCTTTGCTGTCCTCATCTAAGACTTCCTCGATTGGACTGGTCAGTTGTTTATTTAAGACTCCTGCTGATGGATCAAACAGATGCTCTAAGAGTTGAGTATTAGGGAAATCCTGGCTGTAACTGTCTTCCTCCACTTGATATACAGACAGCTTTTAATTTTTTCGATCTGGTGGGATGGGTTGGACCATTATTGTCTGCTGAGCTAATGTCACTTGCTGTCCAACTTTGAACTTCACATGCCTATCTGATAGGTTAAGCATGCAGCCTACTGATTTCGAGACCTCACAGTGAACCGTGCGTGGTACGAAAACCTTGCTGTCTATTACGGGTCCCAAGCAAAAAATATGAACATCTGAAAGGAGGGTCTCCTCTGTCGCTGTATCTACAACAGCGCTGACAGTTACCCCTTGCAACTTTACCGGAATTCTAAACATAGATTTGGACTAAATTTTGCATACAAGAGGCATTTTCTGTCCGCTGTCATCGGCTGTTGCTATACTTGCCCCTTGACGATCCACCATTGGCTGATCGTTCTGGACTTGTATTGAAGGACAATGTCCTTCAGCAGGTGCTTCTGTTTCTTGAGGGTCTGTCTGTGCATTCTGACTCTGATCCAACGAAGGCAGATCAATATTCGAAATTCTCCAATGGCCCTGTTCTTCCCGAGGCTGATCTTTGTTCACATCAGCATTGAATGTTTTATCATAGGCTTGTCAGTACTCGTAGCACCATCATTGACGTGATCCGCCATAGGCTGATCATTGTTTAAACTCTCATTCTGAATTTGATCCGCCAGAGGCTGATCAATATTCATACTCCTTTGAACACAAGGCTGATCACTTCCCGCATCCTTTTGAGTATATGGCCTTTACATATTTTGGTCGGAGTTAGGCCTTGTCCCCCGACCTCTCCGAGTTTAAAGAGTCTTCAATTGTTTCAGCCTCAGTGGACTCGCCAACTAGGTAAGCCTTCATTTCCTCTTCCTTAAAGGCAACTGTTTTCTGTTGTTGCCCTTCCTATGCGCTGTCTTGGAGCTTTGGACAGAAACTAATGAAGTGCGGTCCTTTACAATGGTAGCACTCTGTCATTCTGCTGGCTGGTGTACGGGAACTGGTAGACGGAGATGTTGACATTTTCCTTTCCATCCGTGTGCAGATAAAATCAAGCTTTCAAAAAAATCCTGTCGTATTTGCCTTCAAGCTCATCAACCTTCCTTTGTAGTTTTTGCATGCGTGACTCAATGTTCGACGATTGTTTGTTTTCACTGGTGACTTGCCTGACGGCCGACCGATAACGACCATGCACAGCACTATGTGTATAGATAGCCCACTTGACTTAGTCAGTTGCCATCTCCATGGTCTTGGGTCTGGTGTTTGCAGCGATTTCACCTGCTTCTTTATCAAGGCAACCGTGACAGAAACGTAATACAGCTTGCGACCACATGTGGTCTTCTGGCAACAGACGGAAAGCCTCGGTAGCGAGTGTTACCAAGCGATCGACCCAGTCATGAAGGGACTCATTTTGGGTTTGTCTAGCATTATTGAAGCCTATTTTAGCCGTCTCTGGGAGTTCAGTAAAACCAAAACGCTTTTCTAATTTTTTCACAACATCGAAATACTCCAAATCATCATCACGATTGTTGGCGTAAGACTCGATTGCCTTCCCCGTCAAACACAAACACAGATTGTCTTTGCACTTCTGGAACTTCATATAGAAGGCCTTCCAATTAGTGGAACCATCATACATTAATGATTTAGGCAAAGTTCCAATCCTACGGAGACTGTACGCAGAGGAAATAGATGCCGGATATTGCGTCACACGTCTGGCTGCTCGCCTTTCTGGTTGAGTAGGTGTTTCAATGTAATGCAACCCTGACCCGCTTCACGATATGGCGTGACATCATAGTGATACTCTGGATACCTCTGGTATGCCAGCCTGTTGTAGGGTGACACTTGTCTAGATCTGCTGTAAGGCGAATCGTGTCTAGATCTGTTATAAAGCGAGTCCTGTCTAGACGTTGAGTGATATCTGTCCCGTGGAGGATCGATATCTGCCTGATCAATGGACTCATTAATTCTTTCTATTTGAAGCCGCTGTTTATCTCTTGGATCACTTTCCGAAGGCGCGAAGAAGTCTATCAGGTTCAAAAGCTCATAAGACAGTCTTATATATGGAATCGACTGGAGATGTGTTCGGTCGATTGACACATATCTGTCCCGGATATCCAATATTGCATAGACAGTTCTAGGACCGATCCCTGGTAGTGGGACGAGATCATCGAAAGTAGCAGTATTTATCTTCACTTTTGCCACGGCCATGATGTAACACCAGGTGATGGGCAGAACACAGTTTTACAATATGATTGAAAGACAATTATACCTCCCCTTTTCTTATCTTTTTGATGGTTGTATTAATGTGTAATGAACAATGAAATAAATGAAGGTGAATGTACTAGTATGTCTAAGCTATGCCATATATAGTAAAAGTGCAGTATATTTTTGAATTCGACTTTTGCTTTAGAACAGCGTGGAACCTAAAAATAATATATACAGCTATCCCTCATGATGACGGACCGCTATGAATGCAGTGGATTAATTCCAAAGTCTGTTGTAAAGGAACCGTCAAAAGAATTGTTCACAATCCAACCAACTAGACTGACAAACTGGAAAAGAATCTGTTAAAAGGGAAAAATAATAAAATATGTCTGAAGAAATGCAAATTTATTGTAATGAGCAAAAAAAGTTGCTGTACAATTTATTGTTAAAATGTTTGGACACTGGAAATTCCAATGACGCAATTTTCCCGCCGATGGCTCGAGTGATGCTTCGTCAAGATTGCAAGTCTGGAGTTGCTCGCAGCGTCAATGTAAAAATTACCTGTGTGTCCACAGTCTATAACCAGGCACTTCACTGTCCGGGGTACGTATGAATGAGACTCTAAACAGGCTGTTCTACGGCAAAGAAGCTCGGAGAAACTCTAGTAGATGCGTTCAAAATGGCGGAGCAGAATGGTGATGTCTTTTTGCCGTTTCTTGGTATCGTCCCGTATACGTACGTTCGTATCACAAAACCAACGTCCGTAAACAGGAAATACGTCATGACGTTTCAAAAGATTATCAGTTGCAGCGTAACATTACGAATTTTGTATAAAATAACGTTTTTGGATCGAGAAATATACTACCAGGAACAAAAATGAACCGTCAAGGTATTGGATTTTTATTCCGTTTTATGAAATAAAATATAAATTACTACATAAATCTTGTACATATATATAGTTCCTAATACGTCACTTACAGCACGAGTGTCATTTTACATCCCGGGGTGTAAGACGGATTTGTTTCAGCACCAGTAAAAACACCGGAAATCCCGATGTGTAAAATTTAACGCTGGGTCAGATTTCGTAACTAATGTTCCTGTTTTAATCCAAGTATATCTATCATCTGACATCAGTCTGGTTATGCTCTGCAATATTTGCTTTTCAGCCAGTATCCCTTCGGTAAGCACCCCTTTTAACAGTTACTGGTACTGTTTAAACTGGAAGATGGACTAGTTCATTATAGAAATTTAGCAGGTTAAGGGTTAATGCAATGCATTCACACCAAGAAACGCAGAAACTTATCCAGGTGTCGTTTTTAAAATTTTGTTTATTACATCTGGTTGTTTTAGATTTTTTGGTACTGTATCAGTGAAAAAGAAAACCATTAAGACCGACATTTAACAGTTTAACTGCATTGGCGCAGGCTGCAGTTACTAGTGCACATGCCTTTATCGGGTTTATTTTTCTCACATGACTTCTTTCATGAAACATCGATTAGATATTATATCAACTCCCATAACAAATAAGTTACACTAAATTGCATTTTAGTCTAATTTATTCACTTAAAAGCAAATAGTAATCAAAAGCAATCCAAGTGGTAGTAAGATGTGTTTCATTTTGTTCAAACAAGCTTGATAAATGATCAAACAAATAAAATGTTCCTTTTTCTCCAAATCAAGTAAATGTTTCACTATTTTACGATAACAACATGAATAATTATGGACTTTATACGTGACAGACCTCACAGAGAAAACGAAAAAAAAATCGTAGTTTTCTTATGAAAAAGTTATATATCTGTATGTAAAAAATGATTAATCATTACACCCCAAAGTCATTTAATTCTTTTTGGTAGAATATTTGTCTACATTTGCGGATAGAATTCCTAACAAGAAAGGGCTTGTTACGCTTCCATATAAACATTGGCCTATAATAATGGGAAAAATCAATATTTTGATAAACAAGTATGGCTATTACATCTACAGTCATATATTGAACACTGTGGTGAAAAGAACGTTATTAACGTTACCATTTGTGACGTCACTGATGACGTCATTTATACGGGAAAAGCTATATAACGCAAGAAAAACAGTGATATTTGGTATATAATTAAGAAATAAACGATATCCGCAAAGGATAAACCTTTAATATTCTACATAGTTATGTAGGTCAATGAATATCCTTTATCTTGTAACAAATTTTGTAAAGTTTACTGTTTGCGGATGACGAGTATTTTGCGCAGATCTGACCTCATATCATATCAGCCTTTACTGAACTTTCTAACAAGCTATATCTTTTCTTCAGACTTTAAAATCTTATTTATCTTAAAGACATTTCCATTTGCTCTTTAAGAAAAGTGCTTTAAATAGTAAAATAATTTCAAACTCTTGACAATGCATTTTTCGAATAATACAAAACAGTTGTTTATATCAAACACCGTTTCTTAAAAGGAGTACAGATGTCGGGGGTCATATTTATTTCCGAGGAGAAAAATTAAATTCAACAAGGAAAACATAATCTAAATAGATCTACGTTTTAAGAGCTAGTGCATTGTACTTTATTTTGTGTCGCTTGATCTGAATACATGTATTTGTGATGTCCTATAGGTAGACTGTAATAATCTTCCACTGGTCGAAGGTGTCAATGGAATATCTGGCTTGAGGTTAACTGTTTATGTGGTAACGTGTCTCGGCCGAGTTACTGTGGAACAGTTACCCGAGAGCCAGATGTTTTCACCTGCAACTTCGGCTGACGATAGTTTCGTTTTCTTGCATACCGTATTCTTCAATGATCAATAGAAAAAAAAGGTAAAACAAATGTTTTTTTTTCTTTAAAGCATATTATTATTACGGTAGTGTATGAATTTACGTATTCATTCATAAACTACAGCACATGAGTATTTTTACGGGATTAGACGGATTATTTCATAATGTGTTTTTAATGATTACCATTCAAAACCGGTTACTGAAGGAGCTCTTATCCTGTTGTAAGGACCCGTTTTAGCTTATGTCTTTATTAATATACTTGTTGCGATTTGATCTCCTTTTGGGTCCTTTCAGTTCTGCACATGGAAGAAGAAGGTCGTTTGCAAATAGATGCCAGGGTTGATTTTACTTCTAATCGTAGGAACCCTCGATTGTTTATACTTGCTGATGTTTAATATCCCACCCTCCACTCCCCTTATTTTGCTTGTGTTCTCCTTTTTCTTTATATTTTCAGGTACATCTTATGTGTTCAAATTCAGCCTACACCTTCCTTGCCTTCAGTTGTTACAGCTTAACATGGGATCCTGGCAGTTTTCACATGTTGATTTATTGACATGACAGTGTTTGTTTTCCAGAACTGTGAAATGTGTATGTTACATATATAAACGTTTAACGTAGTCACTGATTCTGTATGTCAGTTTTTGTATACCTGATCTCCGTTAATTTCTGATTCCAGGTTCGGCGGTTAGGTCAGCCTCCACGAGTATATCTTAACGTTGTGTATTAAGAAGTTTGTTTGTTTCAAGTATACTGTATAAGGCCTCTGTTGCCATGGTCTCCACATCTGCATTTTAAACATATACTTTATATCATATGTATTTGTACATTGACATTTGTGTGAAGCTGTGACCAATATCTGCCAACCATTAATTAAAACGAAATTAGATATTAATTGCTTGCTCTAGTAAAATGGTTAATAATAAAAGTAATGTATTCATACAACTGTCTTGAGTTGTTCTTTTTAGTAGTATTAATTTCTGTGCCAAGCTATCTTCAGTAACTGGCAAAAACACGGGAAAATATTGTCTGGCAGGCAAGGAAATAACTTCAGTATCGTACCAAATTACTTTCATATACCGGATATTTTCAAGTATTTGTTTGTTTTGGGTTTAACGCCGTTTTTTTTTTTCAACAGTATTTTCAGTTATGTAACGGAGGGCAGTTAACCTAACCAGTGTTCCGGGATTCTGTACCAGTACAAACCTGTTCTCCGCAAGTAACTGCCAACTTCTCTACATGAATCAGTGGTGAAGGACGAATGATTAGAGTGTATTTCTTAACTTAATCTAGACCTTAAAAGATTATGTGAAGGAAAAAGTAAATATTTTTGAAAGCTATTTTTTTTTACTCTGCATAAACTATAAAAAGATTTTACTTACGACGCTGAAAATACAATACCGGAGTACCAGCTAAGAATTTTGTTTCTTGTAAAACATAAGTTACTTAAAGTCAGTATATTGACTTAGCCAGTATTCCTGACTTAAGCAAAAATACATTTTACCACACATATAGAACTTCGCAACATGAATAAAGTGTATGTGTGTTGGAATTTGGGGTTGGGGGTGGGGGATGACATCATTATTGTATATCATCTTTATATTCTTTATATACGTTCATCGAAACAAGAATATAACTTTATTTTTTATATTGTTACTTTATCATCCACTTTGATATTAGAATGTTATATGTATATACATCTAAAGGAACGCAAACAAAGTCTGAGATAAATCAGCTGCTTATCTAATGATATAATATTGAGCCGTGCCATGAGAAAACCAACATAGTGGATTTGCGACCAGCATGGATCCAGACCAGCCTGCGCATCCGCGCAGTCTGGTCAGGATCCATGCTGTTCGCTAACAGTTTCTTTAATTGCAATAGACTTTGAAAGCGAACAACATGGATCCTGACCAGACTGCGCGGATGCGCAGGCTGGTCTGGATCAATGCTGGTCGCAAACCAACTATGTTTGTTTTCTCATGGCACGGTTCATATATTTTAGAGCGTGCGTTCCAAGTAGCGGTAAAAAAGCCGTTTACGTCAACCGTTTAGACTAAACTTTATAAAATACACCATCTTTATATGCAAAATGCTATAGATTGGAGAAGCGAAAAGTTCGACGATAATTTTGTGGTTTCAATATACAAGATTTCCAGTTTTATAGTGTAAGGCCACGTATGAAAAATATTCTATTGTTAGGATTTTCTCATGAAACTATACTGAGCTATGAGAAAGATCACTTTTCATACTTTGCAACATCACACAATCCCTGTTAGGTTTTTTTCAAACGTGATCATAGTTTGACATCTGAGTTCGCGTAAGTCCAGTACCCTCTTTGAAAATTCTTAAAAAAACTTGATAAGAAAATCCCTGTTGCCATCCAATGCTCCAATCCCTCGAACACAGATCGAACAAACACGATCATTCGCAGAAAAATGTGATATGGTGACATTATTCGGTCAGTTTGGGATGAAATGATGACGGTTGTGATAACGCTGATAAAACGTGCTCTATTGTTTTCCTGTGTTTTAAACTTTTATCAGCTGAATTACTCCAAAACTAAACAACAATTACTATCTATGAATCACATGTTTATCAAAAATGTCACGGAAAGTCAGTTCCTCATCCGGGAATCAAATCTGTGACCTGTAATTTAGAATGTTGTACTTTACCAGAAAGCTAACGTGGATGATCTCAACACTTCTTCAGAAATATTGATCGGAATGCAAGTAAACTTAGACCTTTCACACATAAAAGTCTGTTTGTTAATTCGCAACACTATCAAAACGTATAACTAAGAGGAAAGACTGTATAACTAAGAGGAAATACTGTAAGTTATCCATTAGATGGTAAAACTTCATAGCACTGATGTTTGTTAGCAGTTTTCCTTGAAAATGGTTTCTTTTTTATCAAATCAGTTACATTTTATAAGTAACCAAAACACTACTTCCGTATCTACTTCCGGTGGTGTACTTCAAAAGAAAACGTTGAAAATTATGTCTATAAACTGAATGAAAAACAAGTTTCTTTATTGTTCTTAAAGCTGATTTTTTTTTCTTAAAGAAATTCAAGCATTCTTAAAAAGATGTAACAAGTCTGCTAATCTTTGTCCGAAATAAATATAATAAAGTTGCTCCCTACGCGTAAATTAAATTTGTTTTAAATAACATATTGTATGGATAATTTGTGTTTCTGACACCTAAACAGCTTATATATATTTTCTACAGTAAATTTACATTGATACGTACACAGAAGTACACGTCAGTCCTATCGACACCGCAAACAGGTTTTGCACGGCAGTAATGCACAGCCGTGACTACACCATCAACATCATAGGTAACTTTTTATATCTAATATATACTTATCGGAATCAAAGAAGGGGGTTGTTTTCTACGTTAGTCACGGTGTGTTTAATAAAGTAATAAATAAAATATTTAAGAACACTAACATGTGCGCCTGCATAATATTTTTAAAGCGACCACCAACTTCTTTTTAACTATACTAAAGGTTGAATAACGTTTCACGTAACGTCAAAACGACGCATAGATGCATATTTTTGTTTGAGTAGTCGGGTTAAATATTGGCATATAAAAGGAGCAATTTTTAAGATTTTAAGATTTATCGTTTAAAAGGATGATACCTTTTGCCGTTTTAATTTAAGCAAATTGCACGAAAGACCATTTTTCAATGTAAACCGTACCGAGCCCTTGATTTTATATGACATTGTTCTTGCAAATAATAACACTGAAAGAAAAGACCACTACTGAAAATAATATATAAAAAGGATATAAGTTTAAGAAAATGGTTGTTTATGGAGGCAGATATTTTAGTGTTTATTGTGACAGTTACCCATTGATGAATTATTCATTCATCAAATACCCTTTCAAACAGATTGGCTCTAGTTTCTTGAATTTTGAGTGTAGAGCATGAAAAAAAAATCTTTCATGAATAAAAGATCCAACACAAAATGACCATGAGTACCTAAGTAGATTAAATCGATTTTTCCATTGCAACGTAATATAAAATGGATGCCATCTTGATCAAGTATTGAGATGTTCATAATATTCTCATTTTTAAGCTGATTTTGAAAATTCTTTCATTGCCTTGAATGAAAACCGAAATTATGATTGTTACGATCCGCTGAAAACTGACAAATTGTTACAGTGCTAGACAACATCTTTCATTTATCCTTTCCATATTTTTATTCTTCCGAACTCTTCCAGTTCCGCAAGCAGAATGTACAGACTTGTCTCTCCGTGGACACTTCTTCATAAAATGAGTGGCTAGAATGGAAGATTTTAGTATCCTCTACCGATATGCAATGTATCATTTTCACCTAGTTATTTGTGTGGTAGAGTTACAGAATGTAGGGAATTCCAGTCTTCCATATTTTAGCATTAATTAAGTAAAACATTCAACGTATTTTGGTATGTTTTTCTTTGTCTGGCATTATCTTATTTCAGTGAAACCTGTTTTCATTACCATAAAGATGAGAATGAAAAGTTTGCTTACAAAGAAAAGAGATCTGACACTAAAATATCGTGTGTTTTAATCGAATACATAAGACTTAATTTCGAACTGAAAACTACACTCTTTATCATGTACATGTATACTTTATATATATCCTGTCCGTCGTAGAAGCGTTAAGGAGAATACTTTGTTCATGAAATTGCTTTATAATTACCCATACCGTAGGAGAAGCATTTTATGTTGTTTCGAGAGATTGTCAGCCTTACCATATCCTTGTTAGTTTTTCAGTTGTTCGTTTTTGTTACGTTTAACGTCACAGACACAGTTATACGTCATATGGCGACGTAGAGGAATATTCCAGTTGCACCTTCAGGTATTATTCCATCACGTGCGGGCACCGGGTAAAACAACCGATCTTCCGTAAGCCAGCTGGATCATGGCTTCCTTACATGAATAATTCTACACCCAAAGTGAAATTCGAACCCACATCGGTAGGCGTTAAGTGATCTGTCAGTGACCTTAACCAATCGGCAACAGAGGCCTAACTTTTGAATGTAATTTACTAAACACATAATATATAGATACTTGAGGGAAACAAAGAGTCATTTATCAGATCGGTCATAGTACAAGTAGTATGATTCTACTATTGTTATTCAAAATGATGAGCTCTTAAAGTTGCAAAATACGAGGAGAGTTTATTAAAGCGTGCAGTTTTTAATTAATGAACTCATAAATAAGACAAATTCATCGGGAAAGAATGCAGTTCTAAATCAATTTGAGTTCAGTGACGTGAAAAATGGTACCAGTAGGTCCCTTGCTTGGCGCTCAGCATTAAAAGAGAAACTGACCTCTTCTCTCATACCACTGTGGCGATGGATTCCATCAGGAATGAAGTTAACTGCCCGCCGTTATATAACTGAAATACTGGTGACCGGACCGGGGATCGAACTCACGACTTATTATTATTTAGTTAGTTTGTAACTGTAGTTTCACGCTTTGTTCTTCTTGCTAGCAAAATGCAACTTCAAATTCAAGAGTACAATCATTGTTGAAATTTGGACACTGCATGCTCTCAAAAAGGACAATATTAAATATTTTGTTTAAGTTATATTTCACTGGTACTGCCAGATAATAACTGCATACTCTAAAAATACGTAAGAGAAAAGGCAGCCTTACCCTTTTAAAAATGTTGCAAAGAGTGGATTATATCGTTATAAACAAAACATGTCGTAAGCTTAGCATGTCATTGTGACAGAATTAATTTAGTCGGGTTTGTGAAAAGGTGCAGTTGCACCACCTAGCGATAGAAACTGCTGTAACATAATATAGTAGCATGTTTGCCTTAGGTTTGAGTGGTCCTGGGTTCGAGTTCCGGAAAGACCTCAAATAATTCATCGGACTGTTACAATGTTGTTAATTTTATCGAAAAGTACATTGGACAGTTGTTTAGCAATCCAGGTCTCTGCTGAATGTAATTTCAAAAATATCCAATATATTATGTCCCTTTGAAGTGTCTGATCTACATTTCCGAGAAGAGTTACATTTCTTTTATATAGACATATTGAATGTTCATAACTCTTTTAGTAAATATATATAATATTATATATTTATTTATATGCATCTCAAAGATATTTATCTTCACATTTATGCTTTCTACAGTTTTTGCCTAACACGTTTAGTGTACAAACTTGTTCAAATGTACCCAAACAGCTGTTTACTATGTTTGAATTTTACTTAAATATATTACTATTAATATTAGCAATATTATTACCTTTCTCGCTTGAGTGTTTACTTTTCCTATGACGACTGGAAAGGGATGGTTAAACATTCATACAAGCAGTGTATATATTCAATTTAATAGTGTCAATAACCTAAGAATTGAAAACAGTTCCTCTAAGATAAAGTAGCTTGCTCAGGTGCGTCGGTTACTTTTATTTTAGATTGAGCAGTATGAAACTCAAGTTCGGTTTTCCAACCAAAGTGTACGTATACAAAACATTTAGTATGGTTCCATTACGTACAGTGGATGCGATGGGGGAGAGGCGCCGATAGCGACAAAACAGTGTTGTTGTTAAAAGTGATTGAAAAAATCTACACATATCATTACAAAGTAAAGTCGGACAAACATGACGGTACTATCAAATTTAGTTGTTCACTACCTTTAAGCAATACAGTTGTTTTGTTTGTGAGTGTGTGTGTTTTAACTTCGCTGGGTTTAACGTCACACCAATACAGTTCATGTCAAAGATTACCTTTAAGAGATATACGTCAAACAAGTTAATATGATCGGGTATTCTAACCAACATTCATCTTCACTAAAGTCTGCGTAATAAGTAATAAATATAACGCACCTTCATTAACAGGATCCTCGTTTCCTATTTGTCTAATCTTTGAGTAACAGAAAAAAACATCTTGCTTGTCATGAAGTCATTTTTTTAAAGTATGAGCATTAATATATTATAAAGAAAACAACGGCAATTTAAATTTACCGATTTTAAAGTATCACATTTAGGCGTAAATGATCAATCTTGGCTCAGATTAATAAACTGAACCCTTAAATTTTATCCATGAATTAAGAATTGCACTACTAACGGCTAATTTACTTTGTATCAAATTTCGAACTCAGTGAGCTTCAATAAATATTCTATTATGATTGTCTCTGTTAAAACACTCTTACGCTAAAATGACGTCACATTTACGTGCAGAGAAGTCAAAGTATTTGTTGCTTTGGTCCAAGAAAGAGCGCTACTATATTTTATTTTAACACTATTTATACACTCGGGCGGTAATACGTTGTACAAATAACTTCACTTGGGCTGCGCCCTCGTGCAATTATTACGCCCGACGTATAACCGCCCATCGTGCATAAATAGTGATAAAGCGCTCTTTTGCTATATATTATTTCTTAAATAATCTATCATTTTAGTAACGTCATATACCGTATAATATAATTTATATACCGCGTTTAGTAATTTGCCATGGCGGCCTATATTCTCAAAAGGCTGAAGAATTGCTGTTTTTTTTGTTTCTTTTTAGTACAGGTTTTTCTTGTAATATGCATTAATTTTGAAAATAAGCGTGGTTAAAGTTATTGTTTCATACGCATGTTCTCCCAAACTTCTCGATTTCGGATTATGTATTTTCTTTATTAAACTTTTGACTTGGAAATTGTGCATTGAAATGGACATCGATTTGAAAGGCTTAGGGACGAAATGAGTTTATAATCGTAAATAATTTATGGCAGGATTCTTTCTTGCAAAACAAGTTTTGTTATGATGTTCCTTAAAATGTATAGATCTATCTTTGTCATGTTTTCAATATCAAGAATTATCCAGATCAATTGTTTATAATATTCCTTGTTTATATAAGAACTTTATCTGATTTTTTCTTATACTTGCATTAATGTTGCTTTTGAAAATTTGAAGTAGTTCATTGAAATTTGTTGCAACGTTGACAACAGGTGGAAATGACATTGCAATTGAAGGACACCTTATGGTTGAGTTATTTAAGCATTACTGAAATACAGTATTTCAGTCATGTAACGGCGGGCGGTTAACCTAACCAGTATTCCTGGATTCTGTACCAGTAAAAACCTGTTCTCCGCAAGTAACTGCCAACTTCCCCACGTGAATCAGAGGTGGAGGACTAATGATTTCAGACACAATGTCGTTTATCAAATAGTCACGGAGAACATACGCCCTACCCGAGGATCGAACTCGCAACCCCGAAATCCGTAGACCAACGCTCTTACCTACTGAGCTAAGCAGGCGGGCTGCAAAACTCGGCATTAAAGCTTGAGAATTCCATTCTGATGGATAAAGATAAACATTAGGTGAAATTATAACTAATATATTTTTTGGAAACAACATAATATTACATTTCGTTTTCTTGTGACTTACCAAAAATTAAAAACGTGACACCATCATAAATCTGTAAATTTTCATCAAGTTATATTTTACAGATATGCACACATTCAAGAATTGATGTAACATGTAGAAAAGCATGACTAGCTGCATTTTCTCCAAGATATATATTCTTGCACACCAAATGCCGACCGTTGTTCGCTGGTTGAATTCGGAGTGTCCTTTCGCATTCGATCTCTTCATAAACCTACTCGCGCACTCGATATGAATATATCTAAGAAAGATATATGTTTCATTTACAAGAAGATGGAGGGATTATTACGGTCACATTAAGAGAAGTGCGGGCAAAATCAGGAAAACTCGCTGACAGACTCACATATCTCTACATTCAGAAATTGTTGCAAAGCATTCCAGTAAACGAAAACAATACTGACAGCTGATAAATGTTATTTATTATGGAAATATAATGCTGTTAATATACAAGTAAAAATAATATCTACTGTACATAAATGTGCCTGTTTAATCAAAATATAGCTGAGTTAGGAAAATGCATGTAAATAGTCAAATCACAAAGAAGGTTCACGCCTTTAAGATAAATTCTTCAGCTCAGCGTGCTGAAACAATTTCAAATACATACTAAAGTTAATAAACATACACAAAGAAAACACGACACAAAACGCAGTAATTGAAAGTCTAGACAATATCTATGAAAATAAAATGAAATGACTAATTTTAACTGAAATAAAGTCGGTCTTGGTAATCTATTTATACAGATACTGAAACTTTCCCTATAAAAACAGACAACCATACTAATATGTCATCTTGAAAAGTAGTTTGCAAAGACATAAAAATGATTTGTGATATTCTTTTGCGCGTTTGTTTTTGTTTATGTTTTACTGAATTAAAATGTCTTTTTGCCAGTTACAACGACGTTGAACTTTAGATATCCTTCTTTCCAAGTATTTCATTGTCAAGTCCTGCTTTTATCGTGTCTGTATACCTGTTTAAGGAAAATTAATACACATGTTTGGTGCTTAACTACAGTTTGAAAATTTTTGGGTTGTTTTGGGCACGTTACATAAACAGGCATGATTTATGGTTATTATCAGAATTAAGGTTTTCAAGTCATATTTATTTCAGACAAATATGTTTTATAAGATATTCATCTGAAAGTTGTGCGGACATAGACTATGTATAACTTGGCGCATTTTGGAATGCAGCAGCACTCATGCTTTAGTGGACGGGTTGGATAGGTCGTAACTTGCTGTTTTGAAGTAGCGCTAGAGTTGCTTCTAACTTTAATCTGTAATTTCGCTGAAGGCGATGCTAAAGTACTGCTCAAAAAGAAACCGTCAATGTTTTAGGCTATTGATTGCAGAGGTAAAAAGAACGAATGAATTGTGCAATAATTGTTATTTACCGCCTCCGCCTGTATCTTCAAACTGGCTCGTCCGAAGGCTGGAATCTGGAGCAATCGTCAGACGGGTTCATTTCGTAGAAAAGGTGACATAAGTGTCTGTCAGTCTTTTCATCGCAGCATGCGTAGAAGTATTGAATGGTGTCATATGGATCCTTCTCAAACGTTGCAAAGCCACCACCTGTACCTTCTTTTTTCAAGGCACCATAACTGTAGCGTAAAAGAAACGACTGATGTAACATTACATTGAATTAAGTACGTTAAAGAAAATTGTTTTCATTTTAAGCAAATTGATAAAATACTATGTTTTCTCAGATGGAACCATATCGCCCACTATGAGTGATATTGCTGTTGCCAGTCTACTGTTATATTGTGTATTAATGGTTTTTTTTCCGCGTAAATCGGGATGTAAATTGTAGTTGCGCTTTGTGCCTTATATAATATACATATTCAAATAATTTTACGTAACGAGGATTTCATAATGTAATGCTTTAAAAAAAATGAAATAAAATGGAACTGTCTGTTGTGTACGTCTTTGTAACGTCGTTTAAAGTCTGACGTAATGCTCGTTTACGCGTGTCTGTTTCCCGCTTTGACATTTAAATTGGTAGCAAATTGCGCATTTCGAAGTAATTAAACATAGAATGGAAAGGAAAACGTGTGTGCGAGTGTTCGGGTTTAACGTCTTTTTCAACAATTTTTCAGTCATATAAACGACGGTGTCTAGTTGTAGCAGTGAGTATAATTCCCAACTTTGCAGTGCTGCCTCACTGGAATATCTCGCCGTAGACACGTGGCATGATACCCCACCCAGTCACATAATACTGACACCGGACTGACCAGTCCTAGCACTACAGCACTACCCTCTTAATGCTGAGCGCCAAGCGAGGAAGCTGCTAGTACCATTTTTACGTCTTTGGTATGACGCGTCCGGGGATTGAACCCACGACCTCCGGTACTCGAAGCGGACGCTCTACCACAAGGCTACCGAGGCGGTATAAAGAAAACGTTGTTTGCTTTCAATGTATATGCCATAAATCTAAACCTGAAGTGAGAACATTTTCATATTTTCGATCAGTGTATGCTATCGTGTCTCGTGTCTCGTGTTAAAGAGTTATTTTGGGTTACATCTGCTTGTTTGTAGCTGATAATGAAATTATGTCCTTGTAACTCTAAACAGAGATTTCGAAAATTTAATAAATGATGTACATTAAAATCAGATTCCTTTCATGTAAACTCTACATATTAACCAATACGAACGTAACTTTCTTTTTCAAATATAAACCAGGAAAAGCCGAAGATTGTCTGAAGTCATTTTATCTGTTGTCAAAAGGGTACAGTGTGTATAAAAATCTGTCCGATGTCCTAAAGTTTAACAACGTTCGATTTACCTGCTGTAATTGATAAATTATGCGTTGAATCTATAGTTTGTACGCTGTGATTAATAATTATAACACATATACAATTCCCGATATGGAAAACAAGAAGTAATTTGATAAAATTAATAATCTCCATCATATTTGCTGCAGATTGTGGAAATTTAGAACTGCTGAACATATCAAATGCTGAAAGGAGGCACAAGTTCAATGATACAAAATACCAGTCGAATGCTACTATAAGCTGTGATACTGGATATACTGATCAAAATAAACCTCACACATTGGGTATATCAACAACATGGATCAAGTGCTCTGCCAGTGGAACATGGGACAATGTACCGAATTGTGTGCGGAAAGGTACAGTGTGCCTTTGGGATTAATTTTTTAATTGTTATTGTAACACACAGGCTATATAACATTGTTTTATATATTTTCATTTTATACTTACGACATACGGTGAAGAAAAATATTTACTAAGTGAAGTCTGCCATTTCAAAACGTGTTTGCATGTTAGAAATTGAGACTTATCAATTTTATTATTGTAAAATCAGATAAATGTTACGAGATTTTACATGAATTTGCTTGTCATAGATAATGTTTGACTTATTTGATAACTGCTTAGACTGCGGTGATGTACATGATATCAGCATAGGCAATGCAGCCAATAGACATCTGCATAAGGACACCATGTACAATTCAACAGCAGATATAGACTGTGACGAAGGATATTACAACATTAACGACACGCAATCAAGTGAAATTTCAACAACAATAATACGTTGTTCTGAGAATGGAACATGGAAGAATATACCCAAGTGTGTGCGAAAAGGTAACGTGATGCATGTCATTTTCGTATCTTTAACGTAATAAGACGTATTAGCATTTGATAGCCCTTTCATACTTCCGTAGAACCAACATTAATTCAATATAATTTTTTTGGGGAAATTTTGACTTAATTTTAACATAACCTTTTTCAGGAGTTCTTGAAATCAGAAAAATCTAGCACCTCAGGCAATATATAAGACAGCACCAAAAAGGGTCTGACAAATGATTTAACGAGATGCAAAATATCTTCATATATCCTTGTTCAGTTAGATATCCCTATTGGATTTGTTTTGTTTTACTGCGCGCCAATATTTTTCACAGATAAGAATCTGAAAGGTCTTGCTTAACCGATGATATTTTCAAATCGTGAGAAATACCTAAAAACTAAGTCTCATTATGGAAAGTAACCCCCGAAAACAATACTGCTTACGGGTAAAATCTTTGGTTCAGATTGACGTTTGGCAGTAAAACTATATACAGAGCAGGTATATATACTTTATGACAGGGGACCTTTCGCTGGCACCCTGCATGTAACCCAATACAAATGTGATTTTCTTTTTTAGTTTTAATCATTTGTACTACCACTATGAAACATCCGCCCGCTTAACTCAATAGCGAGAGTGCCAATTTACGGAGTTCGAATCTCGGTCGGACCATAGATAGTCTCCGTCACGATTTGATAAAGTACATTTCGTCTGAAATTATTTGTCCTCCAACTCGCATTCATGTTGGGAAGTTAGCAGTTACTTTCGGAGAACAGGCTTGTACTGGTACAGTATCCAGGAACAATGGTTAGGTTAACAGCCCGCTGTTACATAACTGATATACTGTTGAAAAACGGTGATAAATCCAAAACAAACAAACTACTTGGAAAATCGAAAGTTTGTCTGACGTCATTTTACGTGTTGTCAAAATGATACAGTATGTTTACAAATTTGTCCGATGTCCTTACATTCAACAATGCTTGGATTACCTGTTGTTGTTGATACATTATACGTTGAATTAATAGTTTGTTCACCGTTATTTATGATTAAAGTACTTACTTAATTTCTGGTATGGCCAATAAGAAGTAATTTGATAAATTAAATATATTTCCATTAAATTTGCTGCAGATTGCGGAAAATTAGACCTGCTGAAAATATCAAATGCTGAAAGGAGGCACAAGTTCAATGATACAAAATACCGGTCGAATGCTACTATAAGCTGTGATACTGGATATACTGATCATAATAAACCTCACACCTTGGGTATATCAACAACTTGGATCAAGTGTTCTGCCAGTGGAACATGGGGAAATGTACCAAATTGTGTAAGGAAAGGTAAAGTATGCGTTTGGGATTATTTTGTTAGGTATAACTCTGTTTCAGACAGGGTTTTATACATGGTTTGATCTTTATACATTTTACTTACGGCCAAGGGTAAAGGAAGATATTTTCTAAATAAAGTCTGTCTTGATTTCAAGAAGCTGATCCATGTTAGAAATCGAGACTATAATGTGATTTTATTGTAAAACCAGTAAAATTTAACAAAAATGGAACATAGGTTAACATGCCTACGTGTGTACTGAAAAGAAACGTCATAAATAACCTATTCAGACCGGGAACGTTATAATAGGTAAATGAATCTAATGGCTTTTTTACACTTCCATAAAAGCAACTGTAACCAACATTTATTCAACAAAAGTAAATTTGAAATGATGGCTTAAATTTCTAGATCAGTAGCAATTGAAATCACACCTCCGTCATAAACTGAGATTTTAATACAACACAAAAGTGACATGAAGAAAGATTTGACGACATGCAAAATATCTTCATATATCTTTGTTCAGTTACAAACCCTTATTGGGATTGTTTCTTCCTTTGCACTTATGTATTTTTATTGGTAAGGAGCTCAAATGTCTTGCTCAACAAATGATATTTTCAAATCGTAAGAAAAAGCTATAAACCTACTCCCTTTTGGGAGGATAGACCCCCAAACAATACTGCTTAAGGTCTAAAACATTGGTTTAGATTGACGTTTTGCTGTAAACTATGACCAGAGCATGCAATCTATACTGTTAGACAGGGGGATCCTTTCATGTAAACTCTACGTATTAACCAATACGAACGTAACTTTCTTTTTCAAATATGAACCAGGAAAAGCCGAAGGTTGTCTGAAGTCATTTTATCTGTTGTCAAAAGGGTACAGTGTGTATAAAAATCTGTCCGATGTCCTAAAGTTTAACAACGTTCGATTTACCTGCTGTAATTGATAAATTATGCGTTGAATCTATAGTTTGTACGCTGTGATTAATAATTATAACACATATACAATTCCCGATATGGAAAACAAGAAGTAATTTGATAAAATTAACAATCTCCATCATATTTGCTGCAGATTGTGGAAATTTAGAACTGCTGAACATATCAAATGCTGAAAGGAGGCACAAGTTCAATGATACAAAATACCAGTCGAATGCTACTATAAGCTGTGATACTGGATATACTGATCAAAATAAACCTCACACATTGGGTATATCAACAACTTGGATCAAGTGCTCTGCCAATGGAACATGGGACAATGTACCGAATTGTGTGCGGAAAGGTACTGTTTGCCTTTGGAATTAATTTGTTAATTGTTATTGTAACACACAGGCTATATAACATTGTTTAATATATTTTCATTTTATACTTACGACATACGGTGAAGAAAAATATTTACTAAGTGAAGTCTGCCATTTCAAAACGTGTTTACATCTTAGAAATTGAGACTTATCAATTTTATTATTGTAAAATCAGATAAATGTTACGAGATTTTACATGAAATTGCTTGTCATAGATAATGTTTAACTTATTTGATAACTGCTTAGACTGCGGTGATGTACATGATATCAGCATAGGCAATGCAGCCAATAGACGTCTGCATAAGGACACCATGTACAATTCAACAGCAGATATAGACTGTGACGAAGGATATTACAACATTAACGACACGCAATCAAGTGAAATTTCAACAACAACAATACGTTGTTCTGAGAATGGAACATGGAAGAATATACCCAAGTGTGTGCGAAAAGGTAACGTGATAATGTCATTTTCGTAGCTTTAACGTAAATAGACGTATTAGCATTTGATAGCCCTTTCATACTTCCGTAGAATCAACATTAATTCAATATAATTTTTTGGGGGAAATTTTGACTTAATTTTAACATAACATTTTTTAAGGAGTTCTTGAAATCAGAAAAATCTAGCACCTCAGGCATACATTTAAATATAAGAAAGCACCAAAAAGGGTCTTACAAACGATTTAACGAGATGCAAAATATCTTCATATATCCTTGTTCAGTTAGATATCCCTACTGGATTTGTTTTGTTTTACTGCGCGCCAATATTTTTCACAGATAAGAATCTGAAAGGTCTTGCTTAACCGATGATATTTTCAAATCGTGAGAAATACCTAAAAACTAAGTCTCATTATGGAAAATAACCCCCGAAAACAATAATGCTTACGGGTAAAATCTTTGGTTCAGATTGACGTTTGGCAGTAAAACTATATACAGAGCAGGTATATATACTTTATGACAGGGGACCTTTCGCTGACACCCTGCATGTAACCCAATACAAATGTGATTTTCTTTTTTAGTTTTAATCATTTGTACTACCACTATGAAACATCCGCCCGCTTAGCTCAATAGCGAGAGTGCCAATTTACGGAGTTCGAATCTCGGTCGGACCATAGATAGTCTCCGTGACGATTTGATAAAATACATTTCGTCTGAAATTATTCGTCCTCCAACTCGCATTCATGTTGGGAAGTTAGCAGTTACTTTCGGAGAACAGGCTTGTACTGGTACAGTATCCAGGAACAATGGTTAGGTTAGCAGCCCGCTGTTACATAACTGATATACTGTTGAAAAACGGTGATAAATCCAAAACAAACAAACTACTTGGAAAAGCGAAAGTTTGTCTGACGTCATTTTACGTGTTGTCAAAATGATACAGTATGTTTACAAATTTGTCCGATGTCCTTACATTCAACAATGCTTGGATTACCTGTTGTTGTTGATAAATTATACGTTGAATTAATAGTTTGTTCACTGTTATTTATAATTAAAGTACTTACTTAATTTCTGGTATGGCCAATCAGAAGTAATTTGATAAATTAACTATTTCCATCATATTTGCTGCAGATTGTGGAAATTTAGAACTGCTGAACATATCAAATGCTGAAAGGAGGCACAAGTTCAATGATACAAAATACCAGTCGAATGCTACTATAAGCTGTGATACTGGATATACTGATCAAAATAAACCTCACACATTGGGTATATCAACAACTTGGATCAAGTGCTCTGCCAGTGGAACATGGGACAATGTACCGAATTGTATGCGGAAAGGTACAGTGTGCCTTTGGGATTAATTTGTTAATTGTTATTGTAACACACAGGCTATATAACATTGTTTGATGTATTTTCATTTGATACTTAAGAATTAGGGTGAAGAAAAATATTTACTAAGTGAAGTCTGCCATTTCAAAACGTGTTTGCATGTTAGAAATTGAGACTTATCAATTGTATTATTGTAAAATCAGATAAATGTTACGAGATTTTACATGAAATTGCTTGACATAGATAATGTTTAACTTATTTGATAACTACTTAGACTGCGGTAATGTACATGATATCAGCATAGGCAATGCAGCCAATAGACGTCTGCATAAGGACACCATGTACAATTCAACAGCAGATATAGACTGTGACGAAGGATATTACAATATTAACGACACGCAATCAAGTGAAATTTCAACAACAACAATACGTTGTTCTAAGAATGGAACATGGGAGAATATACCCAACTGTGTGCGAAAAGGTAACGTGATAATGTCATTTTCGTAGCTTTAACGTAATAAGACGTATTAGAATTTGATAGCCCTTTCATACTTCCGTAGAATCAACATGTATTCCATATTATTTTTGTTGTTGAAATTATGACTTAATATTCACGTAATCTATATCAGCTTTTCGTGAAATCAGAAAACTCTGACACCTTAGGCATATACTTAGAATGTAAGAGGACACCAAATGTGCAAGAAAAGGTAAAGTGTGCCTTTTAGATTATTTCGTTAACTATTACTATGTACTAGCATTTCAGACCCCATTTATAACATTGTATGTAGTTCTATACATTATATTTACAATACAGTTTTATAAAGGATGATTTCTGCCAGTTGCTTTCTTGATTTCAAGAAGTGTTTTCATGTAAGATATCAAAACTTAAAGTATATATACTGTATTATCTGTTAAAGGTAAGAAATATATCATTTGATCAGATATTATCAATTTATTTGATAACTACTTACTAGACTACGGTGATGTAGACAGCATCAGCATGAATAGTGCAGCCAAAAGACGTCTGCATAATTGCACCAGCAGGTGTATACTGCGACGAAGGGTACTTCAATCTTAACAACGCTCAAATAAGTGGAATTCCAACAACAATAATTAATTGTTCTGAGAATGGATCTTGTGTGAATATGCCAACGTGCATACGTAAAAGTAACGTCATACATATCCTTTCCGTACCATTAACGTTATAAAACGTATTAGCAGCTGATGCTCCTTTCACATCTCCGTTAACTCAAACATTTATTCCATGAACGTTATTTTGAAATAAAAGCTGAAGTGTTTAGGTCAGCAGTTCTGTAATACAGAAAAAAGCCGACACTTGAGGCTTAAACTAAGAATTTAAGACAACACCAAAAACGGGATATGAAGAAAGATATAACGAGGTTAAAACCTCTATGGAATTTGTGTTTTTCTCTGTGCGTAAACATTTGTGATAGATAGGTAGCTCAAATATCTTGCTCAACCCATGACATTTTCAAATCGTATGAAATTGCTAAAAGCTGATTTTTCATCAGCACAAAAAGTAACAGCACTGCTTACATTCAATTAGTTTGGTTCGTATTGAAAATACGTACATATAACAACTTTATACTTTTCGACAGGGTGACCCCTGCGCGTGAGCTTTCAGTGTAAACTAAAGCAAATGTTACTTTCGTTTCCAAGTTTAGCCATTTTTTATTACTTCTTAACTCTTAAGGTCGTTTGATATTATTTTCTGTGTTATCAAAAACATACCGTTGTTGTGCAGCTGAAATTAAAAAATCGGTATAATTCTTTGACAAAGAAAATCTGAATAAAAACGTATACTATGAAGTTTCAACACAGAAATTTAATCTGTAAGTCTTAAAAGACCAAATTTACAAGAAAAAAAGTAAAGTATCTAAATATGTCTAAGTTTCAATTCTTCCAATTCTTTCATGTTTTCATAGCAGATGTCAAAAGTTATTATGTAAACCTTGACATATCATAGCATTTTTTCTCCTTTGTTCAACCAGAATGTGCTAAATGGTTTTTGATTATTTAAGTGTTAACGTCAAATTAAGCATTCTTGATTTATTTAGTTATAATACTTTATGACTGATAAAATGTCTAGGTGATGATTGTTGTAAATACCATGTTGCTATAAGACCATATTTTCTAATAAGCATCTAATTGGTTATTTCGTTGTTTTAGTTACAAAAAAAGCAGTTTATTGGTCAATGAAATATTTACCATTCTGAGATTTTGTAAAGATACAAAGTCAGGAGGAGTAGATTTGGATTCCGATGTGCTAATACTGTGGTTCTCTACCAGAAAAGAATCTGATACTGATTTAGATAGATGTAGTCAGGATAACCTTTGACGAACTTGTTATTTATTACGCTGTGTGGTTCTCCATTGGGAAAGTGACATTAAAAGTATAAAACGGAACCTTGCGTTCACAAACAAGTAGTGTCAGGACGACGGCATTACACAAATGTACCTGATGTTCTAGAGATATACAATGTTTGGTTTACTTGTTTTAGTTGATAAAATGTACGTTAAATTAACAATTCTGTAATTAATGATTATAGTACTTTATTCCTGATTTGATAAACAATATGTAATTCAATAAAATTAACAATATCCATCATATTTGCTGCAGATTGTGGAAAGTTAGACATGCTGAATATATCAAATGCTAAACTAAGGCTCAAAATCATTGATACAAAATACCAGTCGAATGCTGTTATAAGCTGTGATACTGGATATACTGATAAAAAAAAACCACAGACAAAGGATATATCAACAACTATGATAAAGTGCTCTGCCAGTGGAACATGGACAAATTTACCGGAATGTGTAAGAAAAGGTAATGTATGCCTTTTGGATCATTCTGTATCACTGATATTACAGACATGGTATAAAATATGGTATTAATTGTTATGCTATACTAACGGCATAGAGTAAAAGATGATAATTCTTAAGTAAAGTCTGCCAGATGCTATTATGATTTAAAGAAGTGTTTGAATGTTAGAAATCGAAACGTAAAACGTGTATTTATGGTATTATCAATTACATGTAACAAGACTTTGTTTAAAATTGTTTGATACGGATATTGCTAATTCATTTAACTATACTTAGACTGCGGCAATGTACACAACATCAGCATAAACAATGCAGCCAACAGACGTCATCACAATGACACAAAGTACACTTCAACAGCAGATATAGACTGTGATGTAGGATACTATAACAAAATTCAAGATCAAACAGCAGGAATATCAACTACAACAATAACTTGTTCTGAGCATGGAACATGGGTGAATATACCCACGTGTGTACGGAAAGGTAGCTCAATATACAAATGATTTGTACATCTATTCATTATTATTGCATTTTTAATATTATACCCTCATTTATGATTTGAAATGACCTACAAAACATTTAAGTACGCCATTTCCACTAATTACATCATATTATGTGCAATTCTTTGTGTTCAAAAAATTCTTATTTCTAAAATTACACATATATAAAGTATACATCATGTTATTTATACAAATTTGCATTTTAATTATTCCAGAATGTGGAGACTTAAGCCAGTTAAAAATACCAAATGCTGAGAACAGGGATCCCAGTAATGGCACGAAATACAACTCGATAGCAAATATTAGCTGTGATGCGGGATATAAAGAACTAAATGAAAGTCAGTCAGAAGGAATTACAAGCACTTTGATAAGATGTAACGAAAATGGAACGTGGGCAAATCAACCGACGTGTGTCAGGAAGGGTAGATATTGATTTAACATGTTTTTGTTCTTCGACATTTAGGGTTTGCAGGGAGAAAATGTCAGGGTAAATGTCAGGGCATTCAGCGGTAATTGATAATATGTGACATTTATGTATAAGAAAGAAAAGTATGTCATACCTTCAGCAGAATTCAAGAAAAGGATTATGATATATATTTTGTAGCAATTTTGACTTACCATTTGATGGAAAAGTCTGATGAAATTAATCTAATATATTACATGTATACATGTGGAAACAAAATGTATATAATTTTAATAAAAAGCGACCGGGTTTCATACCTTTTAAAATTTAGATGAAATATAAAGCAAAGAATAGTATACAATTGGGTGCTGTATGTAAATTAATGTGTTCGTCTATGTAAGTTTTCAACATTTCCTTTTCAGACTGTGGTGACGTGCAAAATATCAGCATAGACAATGCAGCCAATAGACGTCTGCATACTGACACCAAGTACAATTCTACAGCAGATATAGACTGTGATGAAGGTTATTTTAACGAAAATCAAACCCAGGCAGCTGGAATATCAACTACAAGAATAAACTGCTCGGAACATGGAATATGGGTGAACAAGCCTAACTGCATACGGAAAAGTAACACCATATACACATCTTTGTTATTTACACGTCCTGTCTTATAACATTCCTGTTTAATCATTATATTATATCAGACGAGCATTCTGGATAATATCAATGACTTAGATAACATTTCTAGTAAACTTCAACAACTTCAACTGAATATGTAATTTTACAGTAATTCGTGCCCTGTCGTTCACTATTATAATTCCTTATTCCTTGATAAACATTTATTTTGCCGTGTTGCTGTACACATTAAGTTATAATTCATGCAACAAAAAACTAAACGAAGTTTTCATGCTTATATTTAATCGGCGACCTTATATACCTTAAGGAATTTCCAGTTTTAGGGAGTGGCAGATTTTGGAACAAGAAACAAAATAAAATCAAAATACCAAACACTCTACCAGCAGAGTAAAATATATTTACAGAGAGCCTTCTATTTTAGACTGTATTGTTAAGATATTGCAGGAGAACATTGCAAATCATTGCTTGAATATAAAGAAACATTATTCAGTTTAGGGCTTAACCTATTTTAACCTTTTTCCGAATGTTTATTAACATTTAGCATTGCGCTAAATTTCGCACATTTCCGTATACGCTTTAACTATTTTACAATTTTCAATACCATTTGACTGAAGATTTTTTTTTTATATTTCGATTCAGCAAAGGAGAAACAATCTTCAATACCTTCCAGTTAGGACATAATAATGTATTTAAGTCTGGATTTAGTTTCTACACTACACTACACTCATGTTTTAGTCTGTGAGTAATGTGACATTTAAACAGCAAATGTTCAGTTTCGTTTTCTAGAAAACAATGACAATAGAGTTTGTTAATTTGAGACGAATATGATTTTGACAGGAAATTACCATAATTATAAGTCTTTTTACTTAGTTTCATGAAACGGCTAAATTTTTGAACATTAGTTTAGATACTGTGCCTATAACTGCTGTCTGTTTCAGTTCATTTGAACGGAACTTGTTATCGTATGAATCTATCATTGCTTTTACCAGTATATGAGGCATAGTATATCTTAGTTTCTAAAACAGATTTTGTAATTCTCCTAACTTTATAAATGTGTATTTTACAGAAACGTGTTTAAAAACAGTCATTGAATTTTAATAGGTTGATACTAGCCGTTTCATCTAAATTACTTTTAGACTTTAAACAAACTATTTATTGGAATGTTAACGAATAGAATCATTCTTTCGACTGCATTCAATGCTGTATTATTTGCCAGTCATGTGGGGTCACGAAGTCAATTTTATTTTGTCATGTGCTGAAGCTATATCGGAAGTGGTACATTTCATTACTTCTTATAACCAGACTCCGTCAAGTGGAGTCCGCTATTATTTTGCTTGGTTGCATTTATATGCTCCCGTAGTATCAAATTGATTTTTTTAAATCACAGATTGTAGAAGTTTAAAGCAGTTGAATATATCAAATGCTCAGGACATAAGTGAAATCAACGGTACGGAATACAACTCGATAGCAAATATAAGCTGTGATGTGGGATACAAAGAACAAAATGAAAGTCAGATAGAAGGAATTACAAGTACTTTGATGAGATGTAACGAGAATGGAACATGGATAAATCAACCGACGTGTGTCAGAAAAGGTAACTTGTAAATGAGGAATTGTACTTTATTGCATTTATTTTAATATGTTTTGTGTTGTTATTAGGACATTTTCAAATTACATAATATAATATACTGCTTAACATGGTCTGTTGTGTTTCCTGTCTAGAACTCTATCATCTATCAAAGGATTGTTACAGTATTACCCGTAATCAGATGACGTGTCAACACGCAGAACCCTAGCTTTGCTGTCAAGGTCACACTTCAAGATAAAAGGTCAAAAGGGCTTTTTTCATGTCCGGTCTATATCATTTTCTTGCAAAACAGGATTTAAATATATGTTGGCACAAATATTTCCCTGGATGAGACGACATGCGCAAAACCCGAAACCTTAGCTTGAAGGTCAGGGTCACACTTTGAGGTCAAGGGTAAATAGGGCGTTTTCCTGTTCGGTCTGTAACTCGACAATTCACAGAGGATTTTATTATTAGTTGGCACACATGTATCCAATTAGAAGACGACACATTATGCACAACACTCAGACCCCTAGATCAAAGGTCAAGGTCAAACTTGGAGGTCAAACGTAAACGGAGCTTTTTTCTTTCCAGGCTGTAACTCGACTATCCATGAAGAGATTTAGTGTACATTTGCGCAAATGTTTCCCATAATAAGATGACGTGTCATGCGCAGCATACAGAACCCAGACCCCTATCTTAAACATCAAGATCACACTTAGAGGTCAAAGGTCGATAGGGTTCTATTCATGTCCTGACCATAACTCTGTAATCCATTAAGAGAATTAAATTTTACTTGACACAAACGTTCCCCATAATGCGACAATATATGATGCGCAAAACCAAGACATCTAGCTCAAAGTCACACTCGAAGGATAAAAATCAACGTCGAAAAAAAACATTGGGATATTTTCTTTAGGACGACTTACCTTTAATATGATGATTTTTTTACATTTTTTTTTAAATAAAATGTTATGAAAGTTGAATGTAAATACTCTTTTACAGATATTATAAGCAATCACCATCTGTAGATTTTTATATATGCAATTTCTAATCCAGAGTTCGTGTTATATAAAAGGTATTGTGTTGTGTATATATAGTACAATATGATACTTTCTTCGAAGAATAGTGGTTTGGGTTGACCTGTTGGACAGCTGAACAATTAAGTCTACCCTCGTGTGTCGTAATTACTGAACATCTCTTTTAGTCGGGGTGCTAATTTTCACGGTGTGAAGATTTTATGGACCGCTGCGTGATCAGTGCATGTTTTACTTGTTAAGTGACCTAATTACGGAGCTTGATAGGGCAGTGGCAGCGTGATCGTGTCTGTTGCCATTTTGTATAGGAAGTATACAGACAAAGCGTAGAATTTAAATTTTGATAATAAGTTCATGCGGTTTAAACTGGTGATCCTCCACCTCCCCACCACCACCTTACTGTATTGTTCCAATTCGCCTACTAAAAGGCGTGTTCATTAGTTAGTAATGCGGTTTTTATTTGTCTGATATTAATGATTGGCGTTTTTTATTGACCCATCTTTGCTTTCATTTAATTTGTATTAGACAGACATCATTTAACTTTGAAAATTTGAATAACAGCTTCTTTTGTGATGAACATACTCCTTGCAGCCACTGTTAGTAATTGCATATTGTTATTTGTTGAGAATATGTTAAATATTTGAGTAATGCCCTTTCCAACTGGCTCAATTCAAATTTTGTAAGATCGTTATATATTTCAACGAGTGAATACCATTTGCAACATTTTCACGATTTGCGGAGCGACAAGTGAAAATGTAAGATATGTTGTTCATGATTGAAATATATTGCGATCTCAAATGTAAAACACATTAATTGTCTTTTATTTAAGGATTTTCAATGGTACAACTTAAAAAAATACTCGCACAACGTCACGTGTAATGCGCCATGACGGCACAGTGTCGTGACGTCACGATATCTAGGTTGAAACATTGTTAAATAGTTCTATGAACATTCCAGATACTTTTAAATCTTTATGTTGGTATAGGTAATTATATACATCTTTATCACATTGACGTACATTTTGCAAAGAATTTTGGATCATTTATGATTCTTATTCTTTCATGTTTGAGTGTTGTCCCCTACCAGTGCCTTTAGAACAGTGAAAATATCAATTTAATTTCACTGACAATAGTTCAGTATTTTACTGGAAAGCATAAACTAAATTTCAGTTTTACAATGAATACAGCTTGTATATATTGTCTACTGCTTGTGTATATATACTATTATGAACATGTATGGGCTAATAAGCTTAAAGATTGTCAATCACATTTGAGCAACATTTTATGACATTTTTCATTTAAAGTTTATTCTGCTAGAGATTTATTTAACAAACTAAAGGGCTTATTACATACAGTTAGAACCCCATTAGAAAGAAATGATTTATCATTTTTTATGACTTTTTGTAATTACTCCCTTTTAATACGAAAGTATTCAAAAGTAGACTACCGCTTTTGACTTTTTTTATTTTAATATAAATCAGGATTCATTTGTTCCTATCTATCCTGGTTGCTTCATCAAGACAGATAAAGGGAGGGAGGTAATAATATTCCGAATTTCGGTTGAATATTTATTAAAATTTTGTTAATGTACATATTTGATAAATACGATACATTAGCATTTCTATTCGTATGACGTCTTAGGTAAAATATGTTTATTAAATTTATCCATATGCCAAAATAATTTCATCTTGGTTTGGCAACCAGGACAGGAAAATCAAATTTTAAAGATACCTCCAGGGAAAACCTAACATATATAAAGGAGTTAGTGCACATAAATAAGTGTCAATGCTCCTGTGTTAAACTTTCGACCAAACCCATTACTTTATCAAAATCTGATTAATCACCTTTCAGTGTATGTCATATTTTAGACTGTGGTGATGTACATAATATCAGCATGGACAATGCAGTCAATAGACGCCTGCATAATAACACCAAGTACACTTCTACAGCAGATATAGACTGTGACGAAGGATATTACAACGTCAAGGACAATCAAAAGACTGGAATATCAACTACAACAATTCATTGTTCCGAGTATGGGACATGGACGAATATACCTACGTGCATACGGAAAGGTAATGCTTATAAGGAGACTTAATATACGTAAACCTGAGTTGTTTAAACGAAAGTCAAGAAACCTAGATGCTCAGATAAAATGTTGATGCAAGCTACAAGTTTTTATTTCGCTGCACCTTAATTGGTAATTCCCTTTCGAAGAAAAGTTAATGAGAGACTCGGATTAATTTTTTTCATGTTTCATGCTTCGTAATGATGATAATTTTATGTCTATTATTGGTTCAAGTAATACTACTTCTGAAATTAAATTATTGCCTTCTATTAACAATTGTGCAGACTGTGGGTCTTTATCAACTCCATCAAATGGAAATATCGCATTGCAACAAAATGATACATCCTATGGATCTAATGCCACAATCACGTGCCGTGATGGATACACTGTGTTTGGCCCAGACAATATAGTGTGTGAGAAGACAGGAAACTGGAGTAGCTATATAACACATTGCCAAGTTAATGGTAATGTAAAACTTAATTTTATTTCATTTGCATAGGCATAGATTCAAAAAGCCATTTTGCAAAGTTTTTTAACCTTTATTTTAATGTAAGTATTTATCTGACTTTAGCTCATGTTACATTGTGTTGCTGGAATCTAGTGATGGATACAGTTGTTTATTTCTCTCAGTATCTTATTTTCCAAAATTATACGAGCACATTGTTTTTCTTTTCATAAATTCAAACAGTCTTGGCTGTTCATTAATGGTTAGGTGGTTGATTAAAAATAATACACTCTATGTTCATTTAGTTCTAATCTGAGTTTTGTTCACAGAATCCTTATATTCGAACATTACCAGTAAAGACGCATTTTCTTTTTATTTACAGATTGTGGACGGTTGCCACCGCCGACGAATGGAAAGATCACTTTTGCTCAGAACATGACAACATATGGTTCTAATGCTACATACACGTGTGATGATGGGTATTATATTAATGGTTCAAAGACAATACAATGTAAAGCGTCTGGAAATTGGAGCACTATCGGCATATCTTGCCAAATTAAGGGTAACAATATCAAAATTATTCTTTTCAAAATAAATCAGTTTCGCATCTGAACGACAAACAATGATTTTATTCAAGAGCAAATCACTAAATGAGATATATTATTTAGATTCGAACACGTTACCAAGGAATTTAAAGTACATCCTTGACGGCATTCATTAATTATTTGCCCGTTTTCAATTGGTTTCTTTTCCAGCGCGTTGCTATTCCGTTTGACGCTATGACGTAATAATTGTGACGTCAGAAAAATGAATTATTGTATAATAATTCACTGTTTTCAGCCTTCTTTGTGTAAAAATGAATCGGATTTTGTTAGAATGTAGTATAACGGTATGTGACGTTATAGCGTTTAGATAAATCATTTCATCAGCATGCGGATTCTGTCTACACATAGTATCGTCATAAATTTCCGATGGATAAATTTCCTGAATATTTTGGACAACCCAAAACACGGATCTGTGTTCGAGCAGTAATACATAACAAAAGAACTCAATTTGTATCAATCCATATTGCTTCGAATGTATGAAACAGTACAATGTCAAATAAAATCATGATGGTAGAAATATTGTATGATCTACGATTTTTTCTTGATAATTAACAATAAAATTAATTATCGTTGGTGTTTCTACAGTTAAGACATTATAGAATATAAAAAGGCAGTTTCTGCCATACATATACGACTTGGCTTATTCTGCAAGGGCATAAAGTTAAATTTTCGTTCAATTTAATGTAATCCAAACCAAACATTTTTGACTGACCTAAATGCGTTAGTAAAATTCAAATGAAGTATTTCAAATTGGTTTATAGATTGTCTCACGCCTAAACCAGTACAAGACGGCTTTATTGGAACTCCAAATGGAACAAAATTTGGTGCTGTGGCCAACATTTCCTGTAATCCAGGATATACATTACATGGAGACAACTTTACGAAGTGCATGGCGGATGGCTCATGGGATTTATATTCTGTGAATTGCACACTGAATGGTAAGAAACAAGTTAATACTTTATTTTTATACGCCCGAAGGGACGTATTATGTTATGGTCCCGGTGTCCGTCTGTCCGTCCGTCCGTCCGTCCGTTAGCAATTACGTGTCCGCTCTGTAACTTTTGAACCCCTTGAAGGATTTCAAAGAAACTTGACACAAATGTTCACTACACCAAGACGACGTGCAGAGCGCATGTTTTGGATGTGTCATTTTAAGGTCAAGGTCACACTTAGGGGTCAAAGGTCATATGAGTGTATTTCGTGTCTGCTCTGTAACTCTTGAACTGCTTGAATGATTTCAAAGAAACTTGGCACAAATGTTCACCAACTAAGGCGACATGCAGAGCGTATGTTTGGGATGACTAACTTCAAGGTCAAGGTCACACTTAGGGGTCAAATGTCATACATGACTTTGCTTTGTGTGTATTGCTCTGCATTGCAGTGCTCTTGTTTTTATTTGGCAGATCCCTTTTTGTTCTCTTACACAATTTTTTTTGAATTACTTCCCTTTTTTCTATAAATAGCTTATTTTGAAACTTTTTTATTATTGGCCGTAGGAAAAAACCGAGACCACTTTTCTGTGGTACAACATGGATGGTACATCCGATTTTTAGATGTATTTTGACATAACTTTACCTTGTAAGATTTTTTTTGTGGACTTAAGAATTTTTTTTTTTTGATTTTTTTTCTTTTTTGTTGTTCCTGTCCTTTGGGCTTCAACAGTCAAGTTCTTTAAATTTTGCTCCCATCATCTGATGTAACCCTTCGGGCGTATATTGCCCCGCTTGGCAGCGCTCTTGTTTACTGAGTATATTTATACAGGAATCACTTTGTCAGGTCTGTCTGTCCTGCCACATCCAATCTAAGGAACCAGTGTAGATATTTTGTCGAAATTTATATTCACATTTAAGATAATAAGACAAGTTTTGACAAAAATATCTGCCCTTTTTAATTCAAACATTTTTCAAAAAATTACATTTCTTTCAATAAAATCTACTTAAGCAATTGATTGAAAAATCACCAAAACATTTGAAATCGAAATTTCAGTTTACACACCAGGGTCTAAACCTCTGTCTGTTATTCGCATTCTTTACTGAGATAATTTGACAAATTGACTTCTTTGAAAATTCACTTACAATTAAATGTATTACATTGAACCTTGAAAATAGATTGAAAGCATCATTGGCTAAGTTCACATAATCCTGTCCCATTTTATTTCATTTTTTTCACTTTGAAAATGGCTAAAAGTTGACATTTATTATTTCAAAAACCTATCCGTGTATTTGATGGAAACTTCACATAAACCTTTAGAATTATATTGTTAGTTTACGTATCAACTTCCATAACTCTACCTTTTAATCTAACAAAATTATCTCCCCCTTTTTATTAAGATAATTGAACAAAATTGATAATTTCTTTTAAAAATCTGTGAGTCCAATCAATATATTGCATTGTCATTCAAAACTGTTAACAAGGATTATGAGGTAAGTTCATGTACAAAGTCATATAATTCTGACTTACCCTGACAAAAAAACCTTCCCTTTTTGCGCTATGAAAATGAAACTTTATTTTCGCATTTACAATGTGCGCATCTTAACAAAATGTGGAATCATAATGCAATGATGCACACCTTCAGTGGAGTTCCATTGATGTCGCAATTTTCAAACAACTTTTACCGTGTCATTTTTAGCTCACCAAAAGTTTAAGGTGAGCTTTTGTGACCGCCCGATGTCCGTCGTGTGTCGTGTGTCAACAATTTGTAAAACAATCTTTTTCTTCAGAACCACTTGTCAGATTTACACCAAACTTCACAGGAATAATTCTTGGGTGGCCTTCTTTCAAAATTGCCCAAAGAATTTTATTCCATGCAGAACTCTGATTGCCTTGGCAACGAAAGGAAAATCTTTGAAAATCTTCTTGTCAGAAACTGTTAGCAGGATTTCAAAAATATTTTGTGGAAATGATTTCTAGGTGACCCTCTACCAAAATTGCCTAAGCCATTCTGTTTCGGCAAAAAACATGGCCACCAGGGGGCGGGGCTTATTTTCCCTATATGGCTATATATTGTAAATTTCAAAAATCTTCTTTGTCAAAACCAATGGGCAAATTTACACTTAACTTCACAGAAATGATTCTTGGGTACCCTCCTATCAAAATTTTCCCTCAGAATTGAAATCCATGCAGAACTCTGGTTGCCATGGCAACCAAAAGGAAAAACTTTAAAAGTCTTCTAGTCCAAAACTGCAGTAGCTAGAGCTTTGCTATTTGGTATGTGGCATCATCTAATAGTCCTCTACCAAGTTAGTTCAAATTATCTCCCTAATGTCAAATATGGATAAACTGCCCTGGGAGTCATATGGTTTACATAGACTTATATAGGAAAAACTTTGAAAATCTTCTTGTCCAAAACCATACGGCTTAGGGCTTTGATATTTTGTATGTGACATTATCTAGAGGTCCTCTACTAAAATAGTTCAAATTATCCCACTAGGGTTAAATATGGCCCCGCCACGGGGGTCCCATGATTTAAATAGACTAATATAGTAAAAAACTTTGAAAATCTTCTTGTCCAAAACCACAGCGTCTAGGGCTTTGATATTTGGTATGTAGCATCAACAAATAATCCTCTACCAAGTTTGTTCAAAGAGTCCTTCTAGGTCAAATATGGCCCCGCCCCAGGCGTCACTTGGTAAATAGACTTATAAAGGGAAAAACTTTGAAAATCTTCTTGTTCAAAACCGCAGGGCCTAGGGCTTTGGTATTTGGTATGTAGCATCATCTATTAGTATTTTACCGAGTTTGTTCAATTTATCCCCCTAGGGTCAAATATTGCCCCGCCAAAGCTGGGGTCACATGGTTTATATAGACTTGTATAGGAAAAATACTTTGAAAATCTTCTTGTCTGAAACCACAAGAGACCTATGCCTTTGATGTTTTGTATGTAGAATTGTCTTATGGTCCTCTACCAAGATTGTTCAAATTATTACCCTGGGATGAAAAGAGGCCCTACCCTGGGGGTCCATAGTTTCACATATACTTATATAGGAAAAACTTTAAAAAATCTTCTTGCCTGAAACTGGAAGGCTTAGGCTTTTGATATTGGGTATGTTGCATTGCCTAGTGGTCCTCTACCAAGACCATTCAAATTATGCCCCTTAGTTGAAAAGAGGCCCCACCCAGGGTGTCCCAAGTTTTACATAGACTTATATAGGAAAAAATTAAAAGATCATCTTGTCTGAATGTTCAAGGCCTGTGCCTTTGACATTTGGTATGTATTATTGCCTAGTTGATTTCTAACAAAATTGTTCGAATTATGCCCCTGGGGTGAAAAGAGGCCCCGCCCGGACATACTTTTTTATTTTTTAAGATACAGCCTTGAAATTAGGGTGACATGTAAGTTTTGCACACTGGTCTAAAAACTGACTTTCATTGACCATGAATGAACCTACGGACCTTCTTTCTAAACGTTTTAGCATCAATTTGACATTTGATACATGTAGCTCATATTACTCAGGTGAGCGATTCAGGGTCATTATGACCATCTTGTTTATAAATTGTTGTATAATTTATGGTATTTTCTCAAGCTCAAGTAGAGACAAATTTCAAAGTGATGACCATTATACAATTAATTTTGATAAAAGAAACATCAAACTATTTGGTAAACAATTATAAAATACAAAATAAAACAGTCAATATCATTTTCTAGGGTGCCTCAAGTAAAAGGATTTAATGAGAAAGAATTGTATTAACTCCAACATTGGAAAATTAAGGTCGAGTCCTGTGGGGTTGTTTCAAATTTTGCCTTGGGACAGGATTAAAACCTACCTACATTTCGTCCACGATATGTAATCTTTAGAGTAAAGGCAAAATAGAGAACTTTTACCGCATGTAACTCAGTATTTTTAAAGATGTCTAACTCTGCCCCCTTCTGTTTCAGAGGGAAATTCACCTTGAACAGCAAGAAATCGCTTATCAAATGAAAAAAAAATCCACTTTAGTACAATAAATCAATAATAAATGCCGAAAACAGTAGAAATCGACTAAAAACGAAAATAAGGTAAAAAATTTGGTCCCAGACAGTGCTAACCCCCCCCCCCCCCCCCCCTTCAAATAATTTCAGTTAAATACCCTGTTGTGGGTCTAATACCTTAACAGCTTTGAGATCCCTGATCCCTAGCTTAAAGGTCCAGGTTACTCTTGGAGGTCAAAAGTTAACCTGTGTTTCTTGTCCAGCTCACTATCTTTACATCCATAAAGGGACTATAATATCAGTTGGCATAAATGTATTCCGTAATAAGAAAATGTGTCAAGCGCAAACCCCAGACCCCTTGCTTAAAGGTCAAGGTCACACTTTGATATCAAATGTTAACGTAGTGGTAACACGGTCTGTTTCGTTTCGGTCCATAACTTTGCCATCCATCAAGGAATAATAGTATAATATGTCATGCGCAACACCCTGACTGTGTCAAATATTCCAGACACAAATATTCCTCATAATGTGTAAATGTGTCATGCGTAACATCCGGACCTCTAGGGGAAACGTCAATGATACATTATAGGTCACATGTTCAGGTCACTATCTTTGTCTTGTAAGTAACTTTTGCATGGACATTCAGATAACTTTGTACATATATTCAACATAACCCTGGTCCTAGTTAGAATAAATCATTGGTGTATGTTTTCCGGGTTACACCCCTTTTATTACGTTACACGTTTACTTTTATTTTAAACGCATTTGAAAATAAAATGTTGTTAGAATATATCCTTTTTATGTAAATAGAGGTAATCAATGGAATTTGAGGTCTATATATATTGTTAGCAAACATTTCGCTTCGATGTTGTTTGAAGAATTGAATTCGGTTTGCCAAAGAAACGGCGAACAATAATTGGATAAATCCAAGCCCCGTAGTAATTACGATTGCGCAAGCTTACAAAATAAACGAAAGAATTTCATGAGCCTTTAATGGAGGAGAATGCAGATGCAGAAGCAATCACTACTAGGTATTTTGTAGATAAGTGACAAGTACTGACAGAAACAAAATAATTAAGGTCAGATTTCATAAAAATATTCTACGGGGATTTAATCTGTCAACGTTGTTTACTACCTCAAGTTGTTGTCCATGTAAACAAAGTTATTAATATTTCTGATCGGTTGATAAAAGTTCCGTACACGAAAGGAACATAATAATTAAGGTCCATGAATTACTTTCTATTGAAAACATTGCAATATTTGTCCAGTTACAGAGTCATTTAGGCCAAAAGTTAACGAATAAAACATTCCGCCATTACGATATTGCTAGACTTAGAGTAGAAAATATCAACAGTAATCTAAACATGAAAACAAAGTTATTAGTATTATTTTTTCCTGCCCACACCAATGACAGACAAAATAAACACAATGATAGTGACTGAAATCTTACCTGAGCGCTATTATACTGTTATAGTATTCAATGTCACTATATCGAACTTATCTACAAATAGATGCCATAAAATTGATTACATGGCATTATGTGCGTTATCCGTTAGGTTGTAATAATATCAGATCAGTAAAGAAGAAAGAATATACATTATTTCATATCAAATATTTGATTGATTAAGCAGTTTGATATAAATATATTTAAGTTTTTACCTAAATGTAACAATCAAGACAATGTTTAGCAGAGTCAACACAAATTAGCAGCCATGTTCAGTTAAGTACGCAACAGATAAAGACAACTTCATAGTAAACAAAATGCCTCGTACATTCTATTAATACAATAATAACTAACATAGATATACACTAAACGGAGAATGACATCTTAAATGAAAGGAACACCTTCAACAATATATATTACTGATTACTGATTGTCTCCGTCCCTTCGTCAAAAGGTAAAACCAAAAGTGTTCATCAGTCTATGTCCTTTTCTTATATTTTGCCAATCTTTAATGAATTGAAAGCTCTGTCTTGAACTAGATAGAATGCTTTCTAGGTGTAGAGATAGTATCTATTTTTTTTCAAAACGTATGTATGAAGTTGAAAATGCAGGCAAATGTTAGTATTTTCCAGAAAATAGATATATTTACAATATTCTAACCAGAAGTGAATAGTTATGAGCATTTAATATTTTCATATAAAAGAAAATTTTGTGATTAAGGAAATGTAACTCTTCAGAGACATCATTTATTCGGTGTTATCGATTTGGGTGCATTTCAATTTACATTCAAAAGTGATCTGGATTGCTAAATAATGATCCATTATGCTGTTCGCTAAAATATAGAACATCTGAAACAGTCAAATAAAGGTTGTAACAGAACGCAAATATGTAAACTCTGACCTGGATTCGAGCCCTGAACCTCTCACACCTAAGGCAGACACTCTACCACTTCGCTGCATCAGTGTAGGCAGTGAAAGTGCACCCTTATCATATTCCCGACTACATTACATGAACTGGAACACTTTGTGACAATAACATGTACACCTACTCCAGATTATCGGCGTGATGACTTTGGAAGCTAACGGTAATTTTGGTGTAAAGAAAAATATAATCTAATCTTGCCAACATTTTAATTGGTCAAAACTGCACAAAATTCTCTGACGTGTTCTTTACAATATGAACTTATTAACTGGCAGTACCAATGAAAAATAATTACACCGAATCTTTTATATTAAATTTTGTCCTTTAAGAATCAGGCGATCGGCAAAGACTGCGAGCTTTGTCCAAATTTATGCAATTACCTTACAAGTTTCGACCGACTTGAATCGATAGAAAAACTAAATACCTTTCTGCATCTCACATTAGCTTTCGCTGCCAATAAGTATTATAACTGAGAACACCTGCCATTCATTTATTACAAAGCGTCCATTGCTTACATTTTACCGCTGCACTTATAAAATTATATTTTTACAAACATCAATGTACGCGAAGAACTCTTTTACGGTCTGTATTAGAATACTGAAAAAAAAAAACACGTACCGATTGTGAATTCTACATCAGCTGTGGTCGATGTCACCGCAGTGATCCCGAAAGGAACGGTTTTGGAGATTCAATTCTCGTTTAAGCGCTCATTCATGTCCCCAGATACTGTCAGCTCATTATAGAGGCTATTTACCAGAGTCTATCTTTTTTACAGAACCATCAACCAAATTATTGATACATCCAAACTTCATCACGACATTTTGACATTTGAAATTAATGACCTAATCATTTAAATCAGAATAACGAAAAAAGACGATTCGATCTTCGTTGAAAAAGCGTCATCATTGTGAGTTCCTGATCAAAACCAATTATGCTGAGGTGGATACTTCTTCTAAAATAGATTTTTTTTACAAAACATCACCACCTTTATTAAATTTAAGGTTTAGCAGTATATCACAAAACAACATATTTTTTAGTAAATGAACAGCACCTTGACGCACAACTTATCTGTCCAATACATGTTTTACTGTTCTGTCCCACAGAGTTGGATACTTAAAATATTCTAAATGAGTTGTCTAGCTTTTTTAAAAATGGCGTGGCCCCTTCATGCAGTCCCTTTCTGGAATTCAATACATACAGGAGTAAATTGACAATGGTTTTGTAGAATAATATAAATGTTTTATATGCTGTTAAATTTTCATGTAAAATAATGCTTTGTTTCTATGATTTGATGACGTTCGAACTTTTTTCTCCGAAACATGGACCTATGCCTTAAGCACCACTCGCAGATTTCGGTGAGAGAAAGGGCTCCCGTGCCAACAAAATCCGGCAAATTATCATTTCCTCCCTCAGTTACGACATTCATTGAACAACCAAGAAAGGTTGAAATAAGATGAATTCCGAAGCTACATACTATCGTAAAACTTGCCTTTTGTTTATTTGCACTGTTCCAATATCTATTAAATACGCACGCAAAACTAGAAATTATGAAATCAAAAGAAAAAGTCGGTTTCTTAAAAAGTTTGATGTTAAATGGAGGTAACAAGAAAATTTCATACAAGATAACAAAGCGTTCATTCTAACTCGAGTCGTAAATTCGGCCAGGTCGTAAATATTCGGCCACCCACTTTGAAGCTTTTTTTCGAGCCAGATGCTTGAGAACGCATCTGTGTCATCACAGGCACTTGCGTTAGCAACAAAGTCGGCAAAAACCATAAGTTGGGGTGAGTAGAAAAAAGTTATCCTTCCCTAAAGTTGTGTACTCTAAATAGCAAATATTTTGTCTCGCGGGTCGCGTGACGTCATCGCACGCGCTCGTTTATACTGAGGCCCGGCAAGGGTTAATTCTAATCTAAACTTTATAACACAAGAACATGCGCTTACTAGCATAAAACGCGTTACAACCAAGTAAATGAATATATTGTCCCTCAACGTCATTGAATTTCCATATCTACGTTGTTTTTTTCTCGTTGATGTCATTTCCTTTTGAATTATCCGTTTTGGGGTCGTAATACGTTCATGCTTGCCACGGAACGCGCATATATAAAGGCGTTATAACAGCACGTGATAAACAGTGACGTAAAAATTAAACTACGTCATGCTGGTGTGAGAAAGATGACAGGCGCTTTTTAAATCTCTGATGACAAATATTTCCCAAGAGGTATGCTATTGAAAATTGATTGCAGTTTGTTGAAAAAAGAACGATTTTGGCTGTAGCATCGATTTATTTCCAAGACAATGTGGAAAATATAACCAACTTTATGTTTAAGAAGTGGCCGAATATTTACAACCACTAGAAGGTAAAATATGGAGGCTAAACTTGTCCGTTATTTTAAGCGCGGTTTTATTGTTTTCCATACTGTAAACGGCCATTAATGATAGCAATCAATGTTGCTTGTACTAAAGCAAATATGGTAGAAATTTTGTACAAATCAATTGCATAAAGAAAGAAATATTTATGAAAAACCGAAAAAAAGTGGCCAAATTTACGACTCGAACCAGTATATTACGAATCTTTTTCTTCCTTAAGCAATTTATTTTGTTGGGTTTTACGCCGCGCCGACACAGTTATAGGTCAAATGGCAACTTTACAGCTTTATATGGTGGAGGAAGACCCCAGGTGCCCCTCCGTGCTATATTTTATCATGAGCGGGCACATGGGTAGAACCACCGACCTTCCGTGAGCCAGCTGGATGGCTTCCTCACATGAAGAAGTCAACGCCCCGAGTGAGGCTCGAACCCACATCGATGAGGGGCAAGTGATTTGAAGTCAGCGACCTTAATCACTCGACTACGGAGGCCCCCTCCTTAAACAAATCTCTAACAGAATAAAAGAATATAGAAAAATATCTTAATATTTTGCTTTAAACATTTAATCTTAAAAGGAACACTCTGGACAGTTCTTCCAGCTCTCGCCAGGGTTTTGCAGTCAGATTTTCGTCAGCTTCTAACGGCAAGAAAAAAGATATATAAGAGGATCCGAAGTACTTTATTTCAAAATATCCGTACACTCTCTTTTCTTTTGAGGCGTTCTTGAAAATAGTAGCAGTTCATAAAAAAGATTTATTTCGTTATATAAACAGATGCAAAAGTAAAATTGGTGTGTAATTAAGGGGATTTTAAACAATAAATGTGATACATGTATTTACACTGTACTTTTGAAGAATGCCTATTGTATATGAATATTTCATTGCGGCCTATTTGAGACCTTCTGATCCAATGGACTTTAGTAGACCATTTGTGGAATGTTTGGTACTTTCGTCCGGTTTTTTCTAGATAAGACATAAAATCCAAGATTTATCCCCTAGCTATATATATAATATGCCAATGCAATTTTATACTGTCATGCAGCCATAAGATGTATAAGCTGGGTTACTGATATCTAAATAGTTTGACTTTGGAATGTAATTATAAGTATCAATTTTCGTCAGTTTATTTACTTTGAAAATGAATATTTTGTTGTTCCTGGAAACAAAAGAAGTACAAACCATGTTATAATACATCTTTATCTTTTTAATAGAATGTCCTAAAGCAAATGATATTGACCATGGTTCAGTTAATACAACCCTCAAATCACATGTTGTGTATAAGTGTGAGACTGGGTATACTTTATATGGCCAGAAGAGTTTGTTTTGTCAACTAAATGGTACATGGAGTGCAGAGACGCCAAAATGCAAAATAACAGGTATGCTTGTTTATTGGTTGTTTGTTTTTTGTTTTGTTTTTAATATGTTGAATTTAATCTGCAAAACATTACAATATAATATGTTATCTTAACGTGTATAAAGATAGTTGTGTTTCCGTTTTAATAGATTAAATTACGGCTTGACGTTAATTCATTAAACGGCTTTCTTTCACGTATTCCGAGTTAGGCTTTATTCTACGGTATCCAAATTAATGACCTTATGCTCTTAATTCCTGTTAATCAAACGTGCAGAACTACCTTTACTCACATTACAGAATGAAAGAAGTAATATTCAACCATTGTTATATGAGCATTGGTTCACCCATACAAAGAACGGACATGTGTTGTGGTGTGACTAAAAACTTTAGTACTACAGTCATTTGACTGCAAATTCTAGCTTTAAACATTCATTTTACATGTATATTGTATATTTCATTACTTTGGCATGAACAGACTCAACTAAACATGTCCTGCACGGTGTTCGTTGTTTCCTGTGTTGTTTTTTTTTTTTCTAAATTTTTTATAATGTTTTATTGGTTTCAAGCCAAAATTTATTACAGGTCTAGGAAGATTTTTTTACCAGTCAAACATTAAAGACATAAGTGGACATTATAATTTGGTCACTTCTATTACTATTGTTAAAAAATACTACACGCCTTCTATGTGTGTTGCTTTGTTCTGACGTATTTCAAACTTTCGTACGAGTCAAGGAACAGACTGCAACAAAAGTTTATCAGTGTTTAGCAGAATGATTTTATTGGATACTTAGGGGTACGATTCTAAGGCGATAGTACATATATTTGATATTCATGTCTGATAATTACACATGGTCAAAGTTCTATAAAGGAACACATTGCAAATTATTTCATTTAGAGATAGTACCTAAGTTTTTCAAATCATAGGTATGAAGTTAAAAAGCTTTGAAATGAAGACAAATGTACATATATTTCTAAAAAAATAGATATATTAACAATATTTTAACCAGAAGCGTAGAGTAATGAGCATTTAATATTTTCATGTAAAAGAAAATTTTGTGATCAAGGAAATGTAACTCTTCATGGACCTGGACAGCAGAAACATCAAAGGGACATAATATAGCGAATATTTTCTACTTGGGTGCATTTGATTTAACATTCAACTGTGATCTGGATTTCTAAATAATGATCCATGATACTGTGTGCTAAAAATATAGAACAACTGGAACAGTCCTTTAACAGCAAAAAGATGCTGTAGCAAAATGAAAATTGTTAAGCTCTAAATGGGACTCGTACCCAGGACCTCTCGCACCTAAGGCAGACACACTACCACTTCTCTGTAACAGCAGTAGCTATATACATTACGTGAACTGGAACAGTTTTGTGACAATAACACATAATCGGCCTACTCCGGCTTATCGGCGTATACGCTTTGTTATCTAACGGCAATTTTCGTTTAAAGAAAAAAATATAATCTAATGCTGCAAACGTTTTAATCGGTCAAAACTGCCCAAATTTCACTGACGTGTTATATGAACTTACTAACTGGTAGTACCAGTGAAATATAACTTACACTGAATCTTATATATTTGCCTTTTTAGCAGCTGGCGAATGGTAAAGGCAGTGGGCTTTATCCAAATACAAGCAATTACTTTACCAGTTACAAACTAAATACCTTTCTACAACACATGGAGTCATTAGCATTCACTGTCAATCATTATTATGACTAAGATCGACGATCATTCATTCATTCAAATAATGCATAGACAGAGTCCATTGTTTACATTTTTAATCGTAACCGGTGCTCTTGTAAAAACCACTTTTTTTGAAAAATCGAAGAATGCGAAGAGCTATGGTACGTTCTCTATTTCATTTGATTCATGCTTTATTTAGTTTTAATTCCACTTGCTTGTATCACTGCATCAAATACTTAATGAAATTTTCATTGATGTTTACCCTTCGTTCATATTATCAGATTTTGAATGATTTTAAACGAAGACTTGTTGTTTTTTCTTCTTTTAGATTGCGGAAACTTAACGAGCCCCGAAAACGGACATGTCACACTTAACAATGGACTAACAACATTTAATTCTTCTGCTACATCTACATGTGACACTGGCTATGAATTGACTGATAAGGGTATTTCGATATGCAATGCTGCTGGTAATTGGAGCAGTACACCGAATTGCAGAATAAAGGGTATATATAGCTTACTTATTTTACTGGAAAGGCATACTAGAAGGAATTCCTTCAAATTACCAAATGTGCTCCTCCGATAAAGATGTTATCGTACTGTAAATCAATTAAATTGTTTCATTATCCGTAACAATAAACTATTGATAGCTTATGATTTAAGGCTACAATGGAAATTTCGCTTTATAAATGCAAACGGGCCGTTTCATGAGAAAACCTGTATTAGTGAGTTTAAAATACTGGAAAGTCAATGTCATTCTGTGTTCATATGCAGAAACTAGAAACAAGTATATTGTAATACAGTTATCTAAGGGAAATCATATTATATCATATTTATAGCGTTGCTGATGTCTGTATGTCTGTATGACCGTACATCCGTACGTCCCGACATCTTGTGTTTCCAACTCCTTTCAAACTATTTTTTCTAGAATTATGACCCTTTCTTAATAGAAACTTTGTTCTTTAGAGGATTGCGCAGTATGTTGGGACATCTGTGTCCTATGGACACAATGCTAGTTTACAAATAAATGACATTTATGTTGTCATGGCAACCGAAATTCCAAAGTACCCATTCCTCATGACGTGAGTAGATAAAAGGCCCGTAATGAAACCAAAATAAACGGTAAAGTTAATTTTCAGCAGAATCATTTCCCTAAATGTTCAAACTTATGATGTTTAGTACGTGATACGCTTTATGATACGAATTGTTACATTAATGACTTGAAAAAGACACGCGATGTCATACTGCTTTCATGGCATTCTTAACGTTACGCGCTGACTTACTTCAGATCATCGTAACTCTTGAAATAGCAAATATATTTACTTTAAATTTTTATATTTGAAAGATAAAACAATGTTTTTTTTGTGATTATTTTGTTATCTCAATTTTGAATTTTTGTTACTAATACAGCTTCCTATGGCACGGCCCAAATGTTTTTTAATATTAACTTTTTGCAGTGAAACACCTTTGCCAGGGTGGGGTAAACGTTTTTTTCTCAGTTTGTTTTCACACTTGCAAACATTCACCGAGATGTCATTCCGTATTTAATCATACTAATAGTGCATTGTTGCAGTCTAACATTACGCGATAGATATATTTTTCATAAAACACATGACGTTATTATGTTATCTCTAGAAGTATTTCATGTGTTAAACCATCTTTTAAAAGTTGTAGTTATATTAACTCAACAGTCACTTACAACTGCATTCTCTGTGATTTGTTACAACTGAATATAATATTAACACTTACTGCTTAAAGGCAAATACACGCCTAAATTCTTAACAGGGATATAATCACAAGTCAATGAAGGTCAATTTAAAATATCCAATTGATATCAAAATTGTTAGGTTCAAGGTATGAATTTCTGTTACAGAAGATTTATTGTTTACACTCTAGATAACGTAAATAATGATTATGCTTGCATCATTCAGACTTCAATGTTTTACAGCTCTGCGTTTCTAACAAGTTAAATTTACGCACAAGACACAAGACTGACGAAAATATAATATGTCTGAAATTTGCAAGGAATAATTTAACACATTGTTTATTCAAAGTATATAGTTCTTTGTCTTACATTACGAGTCATGGACAAATCAAACATTGTATCATTTTAAATCGATATTTCTTAACAGAACCACCGCTTCTAAAATTGCCCCACGTGATTTTTGTGCAAGAGCTAAAGGTTAATGTGGTACTTGTATAAAGATAAATCTTTGAGAAAAAATAACGTAGCTCTGTATAGCTCTTATGTGATTCTTTTAAAAACATGTAAAAGCAAATATACCTCGAGCTAGGAATGTGGTGCAGGGTCGACTTAGGCATTCGTGATAAAGCGCACTTCCAAAGTATCCATCTAAGTAACAATGACTCGAACCCAGAGCATTCGTCTCGTATCCTCGTACAATACAAATATCGCAGCTATCTAATAGAGGGCTTTAAAGAGTTGAGCTGTATCAGGCATGTTCTTGATATCCTAAAGACGCATTTTACGTGAATTGAAACTTCTGTAGTTTTGAGAGTTAGACGAAACAGTTACCATACTGTGAATTGGCTGCTATACAATTTATAGTTATTCTAGGTGAAATCGTCTGTAAATAATGATAATAATGATAATAATAATTATTATAAATAAAATTAAAAAAATGATGATAATATCTTTATGCAAAGACGGTATTACATTAAGAAATATACAAATTATTATATACTCTTAATTCAAATGTGCCCTACTGAAAGTATATAATCATATATGTTCAATCAAAAAGGAAATATATATCTATAATCACTAGGCATATATCGTATATATAAAAGAAAACATTATATTATGTAACAATTTTATTCTACAATTTTGATATTTTTAAGAACGATCACCAGTTGATTCTGTAAATTACTATTTAGATATGTCTTGTACCTTGATTATCTGCATTGTGAAGTTTTGCAGGTATATTTTTCTGTACGTTTTACTATTATAAAATGTGTTTTTGTGATAGTTTTAAAGTGTATACTTTAATGTTTGAAACAGTTATTAGTTTCGATATGTAACTCGGTGCTATAATATCTATTGATTTGAAGTAATGTGATGTGAGTAAATGATAAACAGTTAAGTGTTTTATAAGTTCAACTGACGAATGTCATAATGTAGCCTGTATATAGAGAAGAAACACATTCATACACAAAAGGGCTGTCTAGAACATTATACATATGTAACAAAATATTTAAAGTAAACTTTCTAATATAATACTAACTGCATTTACAATTTGATTTCAGACTGTGGTAACGTCACGGATCCTAAAAATGGATACGTAGACCAAACAAAAGGAACTACATACTTATCTGAATCAACATTCAATTGTAATATTGGTTATACATTATACGGTGACAACAATACAGTGTGCACAGAATACAGCAAATGGGGTGCATATAATGTAACCTGTGTCATCAATGGTAAGTGTTTCCATGGTACTTGGCCAAGGTATACTTTGCTCATATTCTTTGCTAAAACATACATTTACTTAAGAAATAATTCATACACGACGGACGGTTAAACGTGAGTTGTAGTAATGTTTGAAGTTATTTTGAACGAAGTTTAACCGCCTGGGTATATAAATAGTGTTTTAGCAAACACGAGTTTGCAATACATTATTTCGATTCTAATAAGTATGTTATTGTTAAAGTTTGCTCCAGTTGATAAAACTGTTTCTTCGCGCATGCATGGCGCCAAATGGTAGGCCCTCACGCTCCTTTCTTTATTCATGCTAGGACCAGAAATAGTAAGAGTTAAATTTTGGCGAAAATGATGGCGAATTATTGTGCAAAGAAAATAATCAGCTAAATATGTATTTTAATCAATCAAGACAATAGTGCAATGTGACATTTCGTTTTAAACATGCTATTCAGTAAAATATTTGAACAAATGTAAAAACGCTATTTCTCGATGCGTATGAAAACATAATGTCGTTGTGCCGATTTATGCTTTGTTAGTCATAAGAGAATGATATTTATAAAATGAATTTAATCTGGAAAATTCTCATCAAATACATTTAACTTGATAAATATATGAATAAAGTCTGTATGCAATGCTGCTATCGTAATAACATTTTATCTAGTTACATCCGTTTGTTAAATGGAAACGTACTAGAAGCATTAAGAAGCCATGACTTCAGGAAATAAAATGAATCAGAATTAAATGTAAATGCAATTAAAAATGTAAGGGGCACTATGAATATTTTGCATTAGAGAAACTGATCCAATTAAACTACACTCCCGTTATAGTTTAAGTTTGCTTCGTTTAAACAAAACGAAAATGAATTCTCAGTAGATGATGTCACAGTAGCCATCATTTAAAAAAATATTGCAGATTGCTCTGAACCCACATCCACTACAGATGGAAATGTAACTGCGACCAATGGGACTACCTATAGTTCGATTGCAAATTATATGTGCAACGAGGGGTTTGTTTTAGACGGTCCCAACAGAACTATCTGTCAGCCTAACAAGACATGGAGCGGTCCTATTCCAACTTGCTTAATCAAAAGTAAGTAGAGGACTATTTTCCCTATAAGGAAATGTTTAGGTAGAAAAAAAACTATTCCTGCAGGAAAAAGGACTTTTCAAATAAACTACAGACGAGCTAATTTTAACATTTAATATTTATGTCAAATTTTGTTCATCTACAAACCTTTTCTCGAAACTTGCTCCGCTTATAATAATTCAGATCAATTCACAGAACACGACTTTGGCATACAAGGTGAACGAATATTCCTCTCTTTGAAGTCGAAACTACATGTACATTAAAACATAATCAGTTTTGTTCCAACTCAAGATAGCGAGATGTGGTTCTCTCTTTTCTCTTATCTGCAGACTGCAGTGGTTTACCGAATCCAGAAAATGGAGCCATCACGTATTCCAGAAATTTGACATCTTTTGGGTCTAATGCAACATACACCTGCCATCCTGGCTATAACATAACTGGTCCAGAAATTATACGATGTGAATCATCAGGAAATTGGAGCAGCTACGAAACACACTGTGAAATAAAAAGTAAGTATGTCTTGGCATCTGAAAATACTTCTTATGTGTCATAAATAAACTTGAAGATTATCTTTTTATTCTATAGTAGAGACGTTAAAGCCGACAATAATTATAGATTTTTCCAATTAGTACATGAAAATAAAGGAAACATCAGAGAAATAAAATTTTGATATTAGCTAGGCTGATAACAAATTCAAAAAATTGGTAAATACAAAATTTTTATATGAAAGACCTTTAAAATTACATATATTTTTTAAACTGTTGGGATAATATATGAATAAGCATTATGCACGTGTACAAATCGAAAATCAAGAAAAGGTCATTGATAAATTAACGTTCTTCGTGATTTTTAACATGCTCATTTTTCCTCGGATCCAGATTGTGGGAATTTGATAAATCCCCCTAATGGAACAGTGGACATATCTTACGGCACAACATACCAGTCAGTAGGAAAGTACAGCTGTAACACCGGTTACACGTTATATGGAGACAACAGTACTACATGTACAGAAACTGGACTTTGGAAGAGACACAGCGTGGAATGCAAAATAAATGGTAGTCTGTCTCACGGTCCCTTAATTGTCTTGTCTCACGGTCCCCTAATTGTCTAATCTGTTTTATTATTTCCCTTTTTTATACATGCGAGAATTTGAACCTTTTAATCTCAACGCAAGTCAGAGATACTGAAAAGATAAGCCATATAATTAGCATGTCAAAACCCAAGATTTTCAATAAAGAATGTCGCAGACTGGTGGAATTCTAAATTAATTTGTATATATATGTTTTATTAGTCCCCTACTGGTTGAAAACCAGTTTCGGGGACTATAGGAATGCGCTTTTCCGTCATTCTGTCATTCCGTCATTCCGTCATTCTGTCATTCCGTCCGTCCGCAATTTCGTGTCCAGTCCATAACTCTTTTATCCATGAAGGGATTTTAATATTACTTTGCACAAATGTTCCCCATGATGAGACGACATGTCATGCGCAAAACCCGGACCCCTAGCTTAAAGGTCAAGGTCACAATTGGAGGTCAAAGGTCAGCAGGGCTTTTTTCCTGTCCGGTCCATAACTCTCCCATCCATGAAGGGATTTTAATATCACTTGGCACAATTGTACCACATAATAAGATGATGTGTCATGCCCAACTTTGAGACCCCTAGCTCAAAGGTCAAGGTCACACTTAGCAGTCAAATGTTAACATGGCATGAACAGGGTCTGTTTCGTGTCCGGTCCATAACTCTTTCATCCATGAAGGGATTTTAATATTACTTGGCACAAATGTTCCCCATGATGAGACGACATGTCGTGCGCAAAACCTGCACCCCTAGCTCAAAGGTCAAGGTCACAGTTTGAGGTCAAAGGTCAACAGGGCTTTTTTCCTGTCCGGTCCATAATTCTCCCATCTATGAAGGGATTTTAATATCAATTGGCACAATTGTACCTCATAATAAGACGATGTGTCATGCACAACTTTCAGACCCCTAGCTCAAAGGTCAAGGTCACACTTAGCAGTCAAATGTTAACATGGCATTGAACAGGGTCTGTTTCCTGTTCGGTCCATAACTCTGTCATTCATTAAGGGATTTCAATATTACTTAGCACAGATGTTCCCCATGATGAGACAACATATCCTGCGCAAATGCCGGAGCCCTTGCTCAAAGGTCAAGGTCACCATTGGGGGTCAAATGTCAATAGGGCTTTTTTCCTGTCCGGTCCATAACTCTGCCATCCATGAAGGGATTTTGATATTACTTAGCACAAATGTGCCTAATGATGAGGCAACATGTCATGCGCAAATTCCGGACCCCTAGCTCAAAGGTCAAGGTCACAATTGGAGGCCAAAGGTCAATAGGGTTTTTTTCCTGTCCGGTCCGGAACTTTGTCATCCATCAAGGGATTACAATATTACTTGGCATAAATGTTCCCCATGATGAGACGACGTGTCATGCGCAACACCTAGAACCCTAGCTTAAAGGTCAAGGTCACACTTTGAGATCAAAGGTCAATAGGATTTTTTTCCTGTCCGGTGTATAACTTTGTCATGCAAAACAGGATTTGAATATCAGTTGGCACAAACATTTCCCTGGATTAGACAAGATGTTGTGCGCAAAGCCCCAGCTCTAGGTCTAAGGTCAAGGTCATACTTAGAGGTTAAAGGTCAAATTCAAGAATGACTTTGTCCAGAGCATTTCTTCTTCATGCATGGAGGGATTTTGATGTAACTTGGCAGAAATGTTCACCACTATTTTTTTAGAATTATGTCCCTTTGTTGTTACTATAAATAGATTATATTGTAACTTTTTTATTACTGGCCATAGGGAAAAATTGAGACCACTTTTCTGTGGTACAACATGCACGGTACATCCAAATTTTAGGTGTATTTTGATCTATCTCTACTGGTAAAGAGTTTCTTGTGGACTTATATTTTATAGATTTTTTTTTTTTTTTTTTTTTTTTTTTTAGGGTTTATTTCACTTTGTTGTTACTATAAATAACTTTTATGATAACTTTTTGTATAATCGGCCAAAAACAAATTCCAAATGAAAACAACTGTACGTTTTTATATATGCAAATTTTAATCCAAGTGCTTTGTTATATTTTATTGTATATATAGTACAATATTGTTCATACATCATTGACAGATATCAGTTCATTATGTTATACTGCAGAAGAGAAAATTAGGTGCCTTCCAGTAGGGGACTTTGTATTGCATGGCAATACTTCATTCACTTGTTTACACATATAATGAAGCCAATAGTCAATATTTTGAATCATATCTGTGTCTATTAATGCTATTCATTCAACACACAAATATATATGTATGTAAATAGGTGTGCGTTAAGATAAAACAGTCGGCTTCTTTTGATTAGATTGTGGTTATCCAGTCCAGCCGGGCAACGGAAGCGTTGACGCATCAAATGGAACAACTTTCGAGTCTATGGTAACATTTTCGTGCAACATTGGTTATGATTTGAAAGGTGAAAAACATGCCAGTTGCCAGGCTAATCGTTCTTGGAATATAACATCGCCTACATGCAATATAAAAGGTATGTGATAAACGTCTTACTAAATCAAACTACTCAAATGTTAAAAAGTAATTGCAATTCAATAAAACTTTGCATTTTACCTGATAGTAATGCAAAAATGGTAAATAATCTCAAGGGGCTATTTTTAAGTAAATTCGACAATATTTAATGAGTAACATATAACAGTATTTGTATTTTGCTTACCTTTCTCTTGCATTTCACAAGACTGTGGAAAACCGAACCAAACAGCCAATGGAAAGTACTCTCTAGATGCAAGACAACTGACGGTTTTCAACCATACTGCAACCTACAAGTGCAATTCCGGCTACGAAACAGCTGGTGTAACGTTAATTACATGTAACTCTTCTGGAAAATGGAGTAGTCCGCCACCGAAGTGCAATGGTATTTCATGTTATATCATTTTGATTTAAACTTTATTTAAGAAATGATTGATAGCAAAACCGTGTTTATGCACGATGGGATGTTAATATGTCAGGCGTAATAATTTCACGAGGCCGCAGCCTTTGTGAAATTATTTCGAACGACGTTTAACCGCCCGAGTATAAAAAAACTGTTCAAACATGGTTTTGCTATAAGTTATTCTGATTTTTATATGTCTTTTATTGTAAAATTTAGATCAAATGAGATAGAACTGTTTCTTTGCGCATGCATGGCGCCAGATAGTAGGTCATCACGTCCCTTTGTTTGTTCACGCCAGAATCGAAAATGGTAACTCGTTTTGCGGAAGAGTTAGATTTGGGTAAAAAATATGATGAATTATTCCGCAAAGCGAATAACCAAATCAGAATGTGTGTAAATTAAGCAAAACTGTTGTGCTATGTGACATTTCATTTTAAACATGCTATTAAGTAAAATATTAAGTCAAGTTTGAAAGTGCTATTTCTAGATACATGGCGCTAAATGTCACGTCGACGTGACGTCAACATAATATCGTTGTGATGATTTAGGCACAGGTAGTTATATCAGAATAAGTATCGATTAAGATATACATGATACACATATTATTAAAATTAAAGAAATTTCACATTTAACATAGTCCTAGCTTTTATTCAAGTGTTAGTCTATTGTAATCTTCATTTGAATCACAAAGTAAATCTGTGTCTCGAGAAACGTACGTAATTTGTTTTGTTTGTTGTGAATATAGAATATCTCACCTCAAAGTGAGAAAATTTTCACATTTACACACGCGCTACGCGCTGATGAAAATATTTGAAATTTTCTCACATCAGTGAGATATATCCCGTATTTACTCAAAAAAACAACAAATATGCTCAATAAAGCCCTTTCATATAGAACTTACTTATTTGTGGATCGGATACCTTACATGTAAGTAGCGTGCATGCTTGCACGTAACATATCAAATTACTTGATGATATATTTGCAGATATTGACGAATGTGATCGATATACATCAAGATGCCATAGGCGTGCACAGTGCACGAACACCAATGGGTCATACAAGTGCAAGTGCGATGATGGCTTTAATGATATCTCTAAGAATGGGGAAGTAGGAATTGAATGTCAAGGTAGAATCTTTCGTTTGATTTGTTTATTTATGAACTATCTTCTACCTTGTAACACTGCAGGCAATATTTTCACCGGTAAAACACTGTTAAATTAAAATAATGATATATCTATTTTCTGTCTTTGCAATATTGCTTTAGCCATTTTTGTCGAGCCCGCTTGCGGAAGCGAAGACATAGTTGTCCAAATGTCTGTTCGGTGTATGTGCGTGCGTGCGTGCGTTCGTCCGGATCTGTTTGTCCGGACCATAACTTTGACATTCATTGTTTGTTTGTTTGTTTTGGGTTTAACGCCGTTTTTCAACAGTATTTCAGTCATGTAACGGCGGGCAGATAACCTAACCAGAGTTCCTGGTTTCTGTACCAGTACAAACCTGTTCTCCGCAAGTAACTGCCAACTTCCCCACATGAATCAGAGGTGGAGGACTAATGATATCAGACACAATGTCGTTTATCAAATAGTCACCCCGCCCGAGGATCGAACTCGCGACCCTGAGATCCGTAGACCAACGCTCTTACCTACTGAGCTAAGCGGGCGGGTTTTGGAGCAATCTTGTTTATATTTGGTATGAATGTTAACCTCAGTGAGACGGAGTGTCATGCGCAAACCCCAGGTTCCTATCTCAAAGGTCAAGGTCACACAGGTCAAAGGTCAAATTCGATAATGACTTTGTCCGGAGCATTTTTTCTTCATGCATGGTGGGATTTTGATGTAACTTGGCATAATTGTTCACTATCATGAGACGGAGTGTCATGCGCAAGAACCAGGTCGCTAGGTCTAAGGTCAAGGTCACACTTAGAGGTCAACGGATACAAGAATGACAACTTGTCCGGAGAATTTCTTCTTCATGCATGGAGGGATTTTGATGTAACTTGGCACAAATGTTCACCACCATGAGACGGAGTGTCATGCGCAAGAACCAGGTCCCTTGGTCTAAGGTCAAGGTCACACTTAGAGGTCAAAAGTCAGATACAATAATGACTTTGTCTGGAGCATTTCTTTTTGATGCATAGAGGGATTTTGATGTAACTTGGCACAATTGTTCTTCATCATGCGACAGAGTGTCCTGCGCAAGATCCTAGAATTACTTCCCTTTGTTGTTACTATAAATAGCTTATATTTGTAACTTTTTTATTACTGGTCGTAGGGAAAAATCAAGACCACTCTTCTGTAGTACAACATGCATGTTACATCCAATTTTCATGTGTATTTTGACCTATCTCTACTGGTGCGGATTTTTATGTGGACTTAGAATTTTTTTTTTTTTTTTTTTTTTAATTTTTTTTTTAGATTTACTTTCCTTTGTTGTTACTTTAAATAACTTATATTGTAAATTTTTGCAATCTCTTTTTTATTTGGCATAAATGTTTGCCTCAATGAGACAAGGAGTGCTGTCCCTTTGACAGCTGACGGGCTCGACATATTGCCCGTGGGCATCTAGTTGATATATTTTATCACCGCAATGTCACTGCAATGTCACGTGCAACGTTCAATGTCATAACGACATAGTATTTCTGTTGGAAACACTAAATAGTCCCAGTTGGTGAATATATTTCTTTTTCATTTTAATATGACGGTCCTATAGTATTTTTATTTAAAAATGGATATAGGGTTATCATACCTATTAGAGGGACTACTGTAACAATACTTTACAATTTTACTGGGGAGCTACATGTATGAGCTACTATGCTATCATATTTTTGTCGTCATAAAAATAAAAATAAAATAAAATATGTATATCCGTATAGATATCAACGAATGTGCCAACGACAGTACAAACCCCTGTAACAGGAAAGGATCCCAGTGCATTAACTATCCCGGAGGGTTTCTTTGTCTATGTGACGACGGCTGGACTGACAATAACTGCAGTACAGGTAAACAGTTTTCGGTTAATTGAATATCGTCTGATGTCTGAATCTTGTGTTCCTTTATTATATGCCCGAAGGGCCGTATTATGTTATGACGCCGGTGTCCGTCTGTTCGAGTCCACATATGCATACTTAAGTGGCTATGGGATCAATAGATAGCTGTATTTTTCCTTTGATGTCATTCATTCAGAAAGGCTTTTATGTGGCTATTTTTCTTTTACGTGGCTAAAAGAACAATAGAGAGAACAAAAAGGTAATCACATGAATACCCTATGTGGGAGCGTCTATCCGTTCGTTAGCAATTTTGTGTCCGCTCTGTAACTCTTGAACCCCTTGAAGGATTTCAAAGAAATTTGACACAAATGTTCACCAAATCAAGACAACCTGCAGAGCACATGTAGGCTCGCTTCAAGGTCAGTGTCACATTTAGGGGTCAAAGGTCATATGAATTTATTTTGTGTCCGCTCTGTAACTCTTGAATAATTTTAAAGAAACTTGGCACAAATGTTCACTACATCGAGACGACGTGCAGAGTGCATGTTTCGGATCGCTCGCTTCAGAGTCAAGTCACACTTGGAAGTCATCGGTCATACCTTCGGGCGTATATTGCTCCGCATTGTAGTGCTCTTGTTTTTTTATTTCTATAGATTTGTACGTTTCATACTTTTCAAAAATAAAATTAATGTTTTTGTTATGTTTGAGATGTAAACATATATCTTAAACATGTTTTAATTCGTTTGCAAAATAAAATGTAATAAAACTATTGTACTATTGTGCGTATCAATAACTTAAAACCGAAATCAAACAGTTTCTTGAAATATTAGATTTAAGTCTGCACACTAACTAACTAACTAACTAACTCACCAATCAACCAGCCAAGCAACAAACTAACTGAAACTAACTTTCTAACCAAATAAGTAAATAAATGAATTAACTAAGTATTTAGCTAACTGGCTAACTCGCTAGCCACCTAGCTAACTTGATAACTAACTAAATATCTATCTAAATAACTACTAACTAACTAACTAACTTACTTACTTACCTTCTGATTTACTTGTAGACTTGAAATGTGTAAAGACAGAACCAGTAACATTCTACATTTCAATATACATGTGTATTGTATTGTTATTGTTACAAATGTAACTTATTTATGTTTAAAAAAGCATTATACACTTCGTATAAACTTGATATACAGCAGTCTCTAGAAACTTATTTAGAGACCTGCAAACTTTTATGATCGATATGTATTTGTTTATTTTGATAAATTCAATACTATATGTATGAAAATGCTTTCATTATATTAGCGCAAATTAATGACTTATAAGAAGTCATTTTTGTGGCATACTAATATTTGCTTTTAGCTGAAAACAATAAATAGTTCTGTTTAAGTAGATATCTAGATTGTTTTAGTTCATTTAGTATTCAAGAGTAAAACATGCATATCATAATTATTTTCAATATGTATATCAAGTAACAGCTGTTATATAAATAGCATATATATAGCGTGTAACACAAATGGAACAATGATGAATGGTAAATGTTCATGCACATTCAAGAACAGAAATACAGAATTTCGAATGATTGGGTCAGTTCCCGTCTAAACAGCCCGCCGGACAGTATCTGCTACACACCTCGCAAAAGAACACCCGCTGTATTGACGAAAAAAGCTCAAATATTACATAGTTATAGTGGTTTAACCTTAAGGCTGCTGGCGACCAGTGCAGACCAAGATCAGCCTGCACATCCGTGCAGTCAGATCATGGTCTGCACTGTTCGCCATTCAGTCGGTATCTTTTTGGTAAGCACCCCTTTTAACAGTAAATGGTACTGTCCAAATTGAAAGACGGAAAAGTTCATTATAGCAATTTAGCAGGGTAAGGATTAAAAAGTAGCGTACGTAAATGAATTTGTTTTCCATATTATAAGATGAGAAATTCTTTGAGTTGTGCGCATTAAATGTGAAAAAGGTTACCATAAAAGAATAATTCGACTTCCACATTTTTGTATAATCGGAATAACCGCAATTTTACGCAAAAACATGTATTGCCATTATCCGGCGCTGTCTGTGATATTATAAATGTGCAATGGTCATGCTATGCTTTAAGTACCTTGTTCGAAACCGAGTGATGATTTATAAAATCGTAGTTACAAAAAAAACAAACAAAACAAACAAAAAAAAAAAAACGCCGTTCACATTTTTATTACGATTGTTAATTCAATTTGGTAACGAAATGCAAGACAAAAATTTGGGAATAATACGGGTGTTTATGTTATAATGCATCTTCAAATATAAGTACTAACTCATTAATAGGTGTTAAGCCCTTAACATAACAAGAAACGATATTAACGTAGTAGATTCTATACGCCTTTTCAATATTTGTCAATATGATAGGTTAATAGTTAGATCTTTTATAACCTCTAAAAAGAGCAATTAAAATTACATACTGAAACAGTACACAACGGGACATTTCAGAAATTATGGAAATATGTCATCGTAATCGGTTACTGGCCCTTTAATTTTTACTTGATATCATTCTTTGCTACCAGAAAATCGCCTTAAAGATTTGAGTATCTCATCAAGAGCAAGAAATACGAGATAACATATATGATATCAAACATTTGTCAATAGCGACTTTGTGACAAGTAACTTTGTTTTAAAAGAGCTATTCAAAAAAAATGATATATCGGCTTATCCAGACAAAACTCTGAATAATTTGAATACAATAGTAAGCTTTGTCGTTACAACTTCTGTTTTCCTTTCAAATTACAGATATAAATGAATGCTTGGATAATACCACTTGTGGTGTTCTAGCTTCTTGTGAAAACTATGATGGAGGCTACAACTGCACATGCGATCCTAAGTTCCCTAAAGGAGATCCGAAAATACATTGTTACGGTATGGTCTCTTTCCAGATTTATATTTTTTCTCATAAACAGTGGGTAAATATGTAAAACAAATATAACAAAGTTGTCAGCAAACTCGGAACTCGACGTCAAAGACGAAAACTTAAAACAAAAGCACAGTCTGGCAGGGTGACTGTCTTTCAGGGTGCTATTTCCGGGTATGGGAGGGCAAGTAAATATCAATATAAAGAAAGAAAAGAACATGAAAGCACAAGGTAGTAAAATATAGAGAGTGGTGTTAAAGATAAAACGATTGAGCGTTAAATGGGGAGGAGAGGGAGTGGGAACATGTATACTATGAAACATGAGGCACTAAAGAAACACATGTAACTGAAGCTAATAAGTGGAAGGGGATGAGGTAGTGTGTGAGGGGGTCGTAGGTGATTATAAAGATAATAACTCGCTTACAATCTTAAATGAAAATTTGCAGTGTCGCTTTTGACAATTTTCTTAGTACATTTTAAGAGTTACGTACTTCTTTGAATAAACATTGTCTGGAACTCAAAATAATCTTTTTTAAAAAACAAAAATATTCACAAGATCAAGAGAAAGCATTTTATAAATTTCGGAAGACGCTACATGTATTTTTGACGTATGCAGAAAAAACACAAGTTTTTCTTTTCATATTTATAAGGGTTTCTAATATGACTAAATATGCCGTAGAATTATGTAACCTTTTGTCTCTAAACTTTATTGCTGATAATCCTTTCTTTCCCCCCAGAAAATGTCATTATACACCTGGAGACGGTTGTAACTCGCTTCAGAGGAGAAGATCAACTGATAGACGCAAAACCTATTCATAACAGATTTCCATACTTCGGAGTGGAATACAACTCTTATAGGGTATTTTGTTCGGAACTTCCTGAATAAACGTAGCAGCATTTCTTAGTTAACATAAGGCTGACCAACTGTGAATACTATAAAGCGATTTTCCGTCTAGAAGCTAACGTTTTTTGCTTTTTTACCGCTTAGTAAATGTTAAAATCTTCCATGTTTTCGAAAAACATTTAAACCAGTTCTTCTCATGAATTATTTGATTTATCATCATCAAACGTGATCACTAGCGCCTTGACTAATTCTGTTCAAATTGTTCCGCTTCACAGTTCGATAGAGTTCTCAACAAGTATTACTAGAACTATAATTTTAATAGTTTTTTCTCGATAAGTACTTGGTTGATCGTCACAAAACTTTGTCCTTGGTATTTGGGGTTGTCCTCAATCAAGTTTATACAGAACATAAAGTTTTGTTGATTTGCCAGATGGATTTAAAGCAATATTGGTCCGTAGTCTCCTACTCTGGACCTCTTTCCTATGACTATTTCAGTTTTTCATATATAGCTACTTTATCAACTATCTTAGGAGCGTTGTTAAGAGTTTTATTTTTAAAAGTTATTACCGATAGTAACACCTTTCGCTTATAATGAATTGTCTTTATGTCAGATTTGTGAGATAATTCTATATGAAATGGTTGAAAACTAAAGAATGCTGCTATAGAAGCAAACATTTGGGACATATAACTTTATACTATTAAGTTTAAATTGAAGTCAATTGTTGTATTTCAGCTATTTAAAAGTAGAAATGTCTGATTTTAACGGACAGTATAAAAATGGCAAGTATGGTCTATGTATACGTTTAAAACCTAATTGTCTTAATCAAATATGATCCTATGAACTTGACTATGGTGTTATCGCTGTAATGTGTTTTTTTTTCTTGAATGAAATTAGTTTGAAAACAATTTCATACGTAAATTAACCAGTAGGTGTCAAGGCTTATGAAAACTGTAAATATGTTGTAATATGTACACACTTTAGGAAAACTGTCAATAAAATATAAAAACAATTCTTACAACAACATTTGCACAAACTTGCTCACTTGATCGTAGGAGCACAAATTTCTTTTCAAATTTAAACATGTGAAATGTATTTCAATCCATTATAGATCAGCTGCAAATTAAGACCACTTTCAGCCTCTCTCAAGTGTTGCCGTTAATGCAAGTTTAAATGTAATATAGTTTGATGTTTGCTCTTTCTTGCAGCCAAATATGAATGGCTTTCTTACGCTTGGTTACCAGCCGCTGTATGAAGACTATGGACCAGAAACACCCACGGACTGGCAGAAATTCAGCCGCGGATATACTGTGATAGCTCCATTCTGGACAAATATTGACTCTACAAATCTTACCGGAGGACTTGATGTCCATCTGTTTGAATATTATACCAGTTATGGACAAAATGACAGCCAACACAGAGATCTTTCGCGGCTTGGACAAATATTTTCAAATTATCTAAACCTCACTGACTTCAAACCACGAGTAGCAATTGTAGCCACTTGGCGTAACGTGACACAGTCGTCATACATAATACCTGTCAGACTGATTAAAACTCAGGTAACCATAGTTTACTCCGTAACATACGTGTTTAAAAGAAGCTCATAATTAAATAAACGTTTGTAAGCTTTTGTATTTGCACTCCATTCAGTCCTCATTATGTACAACGTTGTTGATGTCCAACCATGAATTAGATTCTTAAATTACACACACAGACATAAAAAAGTCATTTTGTCGCTAATAATTCCATCCAGGGGGCCTCCGTGGCCGATTGGTTAAGGTCACTGACTTAGAATCACTTGCCCCTCCCCGATGTGGGATCGAGCCTTACCCAGGGCGTTGAATTCTAGTACGGAAGCCATCCAGTTTGCTTACATTTCATATCTAACTGCTGCAACAAAAGCTTTTTTAAAGATTATGCAACACCGTACATGAAATCTCTAATCTTAACCTGATTGGTCAGTCAAAAACTAAATAATTGTTAGAAAATCTCAGTAAAAATCAAAATTGATATTTACAAGGTAGGCTGGTCCGATCAGGACATGTGAAATTTTTACTTTATATACCACTTTTCGATATAGTATTTTAAGCAACTGTTCTGCTCTTATTAAGAATACATTTTAAAGAGAGGCTGCATGTAATTTCGATAACGCATTTGGCATTCTAAGTTCTCTTCTGTTTAAAACAATATTTTTGTCAGGTTTTCTAATACAGTTTTCGGACAGATAGTTTGTAGTTTGTATTTCCATGGAATCTAATTATGTACCAATCGTCGCAGATTTGTTTTTCGTTTTGTCATGAATTTGAGTTTACCTTGCAAATTTGTTGATTGTAATGTAATAAAATCTAGTTTGCACTGAAGCTGTCTCCTGATATGCAGTCATATATTATTGCATATTATTGTTATAATACATCACATAGTCTGGATAACATTCTTAATCATTTGCTTACTCCATTGTACGATTCTTTATACCGCTGGGAGCTCAAGTTAAATAAAACTATCAGTTCGGATGAAATTGGATCTCCTTTTTGCACGTATATATCGGTATGTATAAAGATAATATCCATTAAGATAAAGGTAAGAATTTCAATTCCCCTTTTTGATGGGGATTTATCCTGTGCTATCAAATCTATTGAATATATGTTCTCCATTTATTAGATAACTAGAGGATGTAGTCATTTGAAAAATCTGAAAAACTAAATAATAAATTATATAACCAATACATCCCTTCAGTATGGAGATTGTTGTCATAAACTAGGTCGATATTTTTTTCTTTTACTTTACTATCAAAACTAGAATTTTTCTTTGAAAGTTTTACCTGTACGGCAGCATGACTTTCTTTGGGATGTTACGGGATTCTTGTCAATGACAGTTTTTCTTTTTGTATTTGAAAAAAATATAAAAACATTACATTAAATTAGGCTATGATCCCACTATTTTTGACACGTCGCATTTTTTTCGTGTTTATAAATGCTATACTTTGATTCTTAAAGGGAGCAAGATTAGTACCCAGTAATAACATGTTTGAGCTCACAAATTGCATTTTGTTATGCCACAAAAGCCTTGTCAATTTCCAGGACACCTCACGGATAAACTACTGTAATGCCTTTGCAAGTCGTGTTTCAAACAGCACACTAAACAACTTGCAACAGGTCTAGAACATGGTAGCTCGCGTTAACACTCGGGAGTCCCGTCTAAATCTTATGACACCGGATCTGAAGGAGCTTCATTGGTTACCAGTGAAATATAGGGTACAGTACAAGGTTCCTTCCCACACCTTTAAGACTCTACACGACCAGTACCCTACCTATATAAGGGATATGATAATGATATATAGACAGGCCACAAGATACGCAGTTGTGCCAAAGACTAAAACAGTGATGTATGACAATCACAGATTTTCGTTCACTGCTCCCAAGAAAGAACTCCCTTTCCGTCAAGATTAGGGAAGCTGATACGCTGGCTGCTTTCAAAAACTATGCAAATGTGGAATAATAGTACTTATAATAGTAATTTCACTCCAAGACAATATTCCACTGTGTTTCTTATCTTATGTTCTCATTGTCTGTTGATTATATGCAAGTATGCATGTGTGTTTGTGTACATATACGTTATATAAACAATAGAACAGGTGAAAATGTTACCGTCAAGAATAGCAGACAATTTTCGTATTTGGATATTATGTTGAAACTTATTCTTTATCTGAAAGGTGGCGCCATTAGTAGAGGCAGTAAATATTACATTTTTAGAACATACTGTAAAATCATTAAATTTCGTGGGCATGAAATTTCGTGGTTTTGGTCAAAACGGCAATTTCATGGGGATATGAATTCGTGGATATCAACTTTTGAACATAAAATGAATGGGAATTTTACTTGTTTGTTGGGATTAAAGTTCGTGGATTAACTCAACCACGAAATCCATAAAAATTAGTCCCCCACGAATATTAATGATTTCACAGTATTTGATGACAAGAGAGCTAATGCTGTTAAAATGCAAGCACTTTTTTAGCGAAAGTTATTTTTGTTGTTGTTTGTTCGAATCCTTTCAATGGATATTTGGAGTAAGTCATTTTTCAAATACTGATGAATTGTAAAATATAACCTTTTATTTCGCTTTCAGAATGCAACAATGCAAGTGATACTAATTTCTGATGGTATATTTTCCTATGTAATGTTTAACTATGACCAAGAACAGTGGTCGCTCAAAATGAACAAAAATATTCCAAGCTCTGCTGGTTTCAGTCTACAAGACAAAACTGGATTCATAACGGCAACCAGCAAAAATGTTAGTCAGCTTAATAATGGAACAAACGTTAATCCAGGTACATATTGTCAATGAGTATAAAACACTATTTCATACAAAATCTGGGGTTTCCGACACTATTAAAACATCTAAACTTTGTTTGACAAAAGTTAATGTCATCCCTCAAATGTATCAAGAGTAACAATTTTTGACGTTATTTTACTTAGATAACGACACACTGTCACATAAAATTCCATGCATTTTTGTCTTTTGTCCTGCTGCACACTGTTATTTACCGAAAGTTCCTCAATATTAAAGATATATATGAGGTCAAGTCGAAAACAGACACGCTTTATCAAATAGCTATAAATATGCCAACTCTTATGAGTGTTGTATATATGCGAAACATCCATCTATTTCCGAATATGTGGAATGTGAATTCTGGATTTTATAAACATTTTGTAGTGTACAATAAGAATATTTTAATCAGAGTACATACGGTCCAGGTTAGATGTCAGGGGACTTGATACAAATGATATTAATAGAGGCATCATACTTTCACAAGGTTTCGATTTTAAAATTTTCTATATATGTGTTCTAAACAGGTATCTGTTGAGTTGTATGATATTTCTGATTTAGTTTAAGTAACCATTAGCAAATGCATACACTTAACGGATGATCAGAAATAACACTGTTATTTGCCGAAAGTTCCTCAATATTAAAGATATATATGAGGTCAAGTCGAAAACAGACACGCTTTATCAAATAGCTATAAATATACCAACTCTTATGAGTGTTGTATATATGCGAAACATCCATCTATTTCCGAATATGTGGAATGTGAATTCTGGATTTTATAAACATTTTGTAGTGTACAATAAGAATATTTTAATCAGAGTACATACGGTCCAGGTTAGATGTCAGGGGACTTGATACAAATGATATTAATAGAGGCATCATACTTTCACAAGGTTTCGATTTTAAAATTTTCTATTTATGAGCTGCGCTTTGAGAAAACCAACATAGTGGCTTTGCGACCAGCATGGATCCAGACCAGCCTGCGCATCCGCGCAGTCTGGTCAGTATCCGTGCTGTTCGCTTTCAGAGCCTATTGCAATTAAAGAAACTGTTAGCGAACAGCGTGGATCCTGACCAGACTGCGCGGATGCGCAGTCTGGTCTGGATCCATGCTGGTCGCAAAGCCACTATGTTGATTTTCTCATGGCGCGGCTCATATGTGTTCTAAACAGGTATCTGTTGAGTTGTATGATATTTCTTATTTAGTTTAAATAACCATTAGCAAATGCATACACTTAACGGATGATCAGAAATAACACTTATTTTTACAGGTCTTAAAGGAAGATGGATTTACAACGTTACTAGAAATGACCTTGGTAGTAGTGCAACTTTGCGAAATGAATCGGAATGCCTCGCATTCAGACAAAATGACACGATCTGGAATTGGATACAGACACAACGGGCTTTAGCGTATCCATGTCCCTGTAGTGAGCAACAGATGCAGCTTGATTATAGCTATCACACGGTGAACCCAATGTATAAAGACTCACAATCGCGGACGACTTGCTATGAGGCCTGGTTCTTTAACAATGATGGTGTGAAACAGACGTGCTGTTATAGGTAAGACGTCATCTGATGTTTGCACATGTATTACACATTAGGCTTGGATTATGTCTGTACACATAAAAGTTACATGGACAACTTCTGTTATCATGTATAATAAAATAATTTTGAATTGCGCCATAAATTGTTCACTGTAAAACAAGATTAATTCGCAAGCATGATGAATTCCCGGATTTTCGGCTTACAACGCAAATTATCATATCACGATATCGTCATGTTTAAAGAAACCAACAGGGTCATGATGACCCTGGATCGCTCACCTGAGTAATATGTAAAGTAGGTCAGTAGGTCATATTCATGATCACTGAAATTCATTTTTAAGACCGGTGTGCTAAACTTGACATGTCATCCAAATTTCAAGGCTGTATCTTAAAAACAAGAAAGTAGGTCAGTAGGTCACATTCATGGTCACTGATGTCAGTTTTAAGATCGGGGTGCAAAAGTGAACATGTCATCCAAATTTCAAGGCTGTATCTTAAAAAACAAACAAGTAGGTCAGTACGTCACATTTCATATGACCCAGATTCAAACATGACATAAAGATCATCAGAAATTATCGTTAATTATTTGAATATCTATGGAATATAAAGTACAAAAGCGCAACTACAATTTCCACCCGATTTACGCAACATAATATACCAGTAGATCGACAAAGGATACATCACTCTTACAGGGCAACATTGATTCATTTCATAAAACAAAGTATTTCATCAATTTGCTTAAAATGAAAACAAAAATTCTTTAACGTACTCAATTTAATCTAAGGTTACGTCAGTCGTTTCTTCTACTCTAAACAGTTACGGTGCCTTGAAAAAAGATGGTACTGGTGGTGGCTTTGCAACGTTTGAGAAGGATCCCTATGACATCATTCAATATTTCTACGCATGCTGCGATGAAAAGACTGACAGACACTTGTGTCACCTTTTCTACGAAATGAACCCGTCTGACGATTGCTCTATGTTCCAGCCTGCGGACGAGCCCATTGGAAGATATAGGCGCTCACTTATCGGATATATGAGAAGCGGATCTGGTAAATTATTTGAAACCTTTTCAGCATTCAGTGTAATACTTTTAATTTACATAATATCGTAGCCTCATTTGAAAACATGGTTATCTTCTAGATATCTCTATCGTACTCTATCAGTCGTTCTAATAGATTCAATTTTCGTTTCGTTTGATCACACTTTACTGATTAAATTCAAGTCAAAATACCTTGACCAATTATTTTTCCATTACTTGCTATTTATATGGCGATTTTGATTGTCTTTGTACGTCTAGTAGTTTTTTATGTTTTTGAAATCCTAAATTGAATAAATACTTATATGAATTGAATTTCAGAGTAGCAAACAGTATTCAATTTTCTTCTCTTGAATTCTATCTTAACAGACTTTTATAAAATGTATTTTTTCTGCTATGACTAAACATTGAAAGTGTCGTTTTTCTTGCAGATCAGCTTTGACAGTTGTGCACAGTGTTGTTATCTTTTAATTTCTGTATATATTTATATCAGATGTTGATTTTGTTCTTCATTTTCATGACATTTATACCTTTTGCTTTTTTCTGTTAACTGTTACCAATTTCTAGCACGCAAAATATCCCTATATTACCGCGGTCGCGCCCATTTTCAAAAAGGAAATTTTCCATACCGGTAAGTATAAGTTATTATTCCTATTTCTTATATAGATCTATCTATTTAAGGTAGGATTTAATTAAAATTCTATGTGCAATATTGATTTTTTTAGTTCTTTTTGATTGCTTACTAATTGTTTTGTGTTTGTTCATACTTATTCGAAAAGTAAGATTTCATTACACTATACGTGCTTGTTTTTCGTTACATCATGTTATATTATCATGCTAGAATATTGCTCAGTAATCGTAGAATTCGAAGTCATTCAACATTTGCAATACACACAAAGGTATGTATGTTATTGAATCTTTATGGGCATTTATCATGTGGTATTATATTTCCCGAAGAGGGGAACATATTATCGCCGCTTCGTATACTGTAGTACCATTTCTTGTCCAGAGTACTCCTCACCAACCCTTATCTGAAATTCAATGAACCTTCATAGGAAGCTTCACACTCAAAAGGGGATGCGCATATTGTCTTCAGGTTTCGGTCGGATGGTTTTCACTGAGTTGTTGTCCTTTGGTTATTCAACTTTAGTAAACTTGTCCGCAGTGTTCTTTAGTAACCACTAACTACATTTCATCGAAACTTCAATAGATGCTTTACTCTCAAGAGCAGATGCGCTTATTCTCTTCTTGTTACGGTCGGATAATTTTTCAATGAGTTATTGCCTGTGATTATTGCCTGATTATTCAACATTAGTAAATTATGGTGCCATCCTTGTCTTGAGTATTCTCAGCATCCATTGGCTGATATTCAGCAAAATTCATAGATTTCCAAGAGGGAGGTACAGATCTTGTGCACGCTTCTTTTTAGCTTCTTGCTGGAGTTCTTAGAAACTTCTTTGGTATGTATCCAGTCGATGAATTCCACTTTTGTTCTTTTAATATGCAATAATCTCATTTCGGGGAGCAATCGTCAGTTTTACCGATATTTTCTTGTTTACAAATGTTGTTAATACTTAAATTCCTTGGTCTTCTCCCAAAGTCAAATGGGAGCACTTGGCCTCTTGTAGGTGCAGTTCGAGCTGAAAACATCCAAACAACTTCTTCTTCTTATGAAACACTTGATGGATCTTCTTAACATTTTGTCTGTCGCAGCATTATAAATTCCTTAACTCCTTCCCTTGTAGGGGCTGCTAGCACTACCATAGAAATACCTTTAAATGATATTTTCTTACAAACTGCTCGATAGATCTATATCACACTTGGTCTGTAATATCATCATAATGTCCTCTCTTATTTTATTCAAATGGGGGCACTTAGACCCCCTTTTACGCCTTCGAAATCGATTTAAACAACTTCTTTCCATGAAGGGCTTGATGGATTTTCATTCATTTTCTATAGCTTTCTTATAAAGTCCTACCTTGTAACATGGGGACATCTGGCATCATTAAGGGGACACGGTATAGCTAGCTAAAACAGAAATGTCTTTAAATATCTGTTTTCCTTGAACTTCTTTATAGATTTTTATTTATTTTGGTCTTTACCATCATTGAAAAGTCTTCTGTCAAATTTGTTTATATAGGAAAATGGGATACTTGACCTGTTTTATGTTTTTATACTTAACGCAGTTGTTACCATTCATGATTAAGTGTGGCATACATATCTTCAAAAGAAAAAATCAAAGACAGATATCAAACAGGGAATGCCACGTACCAAAACCGCAGCCTCCCCAAAACGAAACCCACAGCACGCAGACGTGCACACCATAAACACAAACACACACACATACTCGCACACAAAGCCAACACACGAGGACAAAACAAACAAACAAAGGAACACAGTGGGGCACCGCCTTGGAACGGTCAGTGGCAAAAACACCACTGGGGAGCTTAAACCGGTTTATGGTGCGCACCCAACCTCACTCTTACCCCCACCATGTTCCAAAGACACGGGACAGTGTAAATAAAAGTAATCCCCTCCAGGTGAATTTCTAACACACGTAATGGAAACAAAAAGGCATGTCATGTTAAACACAAAAATGCTCGTGTATAGATATATAAAAAGCAAACCTTGAGACCCAAAAACGTATGTACTCAATGCCTTGGCAGAAGGTCGCTATGGCCTGAAATTTTCCTTATTCAAGGAGATTAATTTGATTGTGCTATTTGCTGTTTTAGACGTCTATCAACCAAACCTTTGATTAGAGGGAACGTACTTGATCTAATCGACATAATACTTGTTGATAACATAGGTTTTGTTTTGAAGTTTAAATTAGCTGAACAATTTATCTGTTTTGATAATTTAAAAACAAAATGACTACAAATGTAATTTTCATTGCCGCATACATGTGTTTTATTCAGAGGGTAACAAGTGTTAGTGGCACAACATCTACTGTTGGTCGAAACGGTATACCTTTGTTAATTCTGAGATAATGAATCTGATTTAATTTTTTTTTCTATTTGAATTATAAATTGTGTTCATTGCGTATGGATCAAACAATCGTCTTAAATGTTACAAAAATCTTTTTTACCTTTCTTTGAGCTACGTCACTTTTTAGAACAGTTAAATAATTGTTTGATGCCGACATATCATCTCTGCTCAATTTGCCATTTTCACTTTTTATTAACGTCAGTTACAGCTGATTCATCATAGTGCGATTGGAGAAATGAAAAAAACAACAATCTGGTAAGAATCTGAAATGTTTGTATTTATTACTGTGGAGCTGTCTACACAACAGTAAATACAGAAATTGTTTAACTCATAGGAAATAGCATTGTTTGTTGCAGATTTACTTATGGTGTAGACTTTCTAATACTTAGAAATAGTGATAAAAATGTAATATGTATGTATAGAAATTATCATTTTATTTTCACAAAAATTTAATTAATGTTAACTAGATTTCCTAAATTAATGTTTCAGTGACTTCAGTATACTGTACATTGGAAGAGTAAGAATTTCTGATAATTAAAATAACTAGGAGACGACTGAAAACCAAGAACGCATTAAACGTTCGCAGCTCCTATTTAATCAAAGTATGGCAGATAATAATGTTTCATACATGGATGTCACAAAGATTTTTCGCGCAACTCCTCCGGCACCGCAGGATGGATTCACAACAAACTTTACATGAGTGATAATTGCCAAGCGTAGTTGTGCATATCGTCGGCATTTTCTTGTTTTTATGATTTTCAGTTAAGTTATGGCCCTTGATTCATCAATTTGTATGATGTTTCGGCAACTTCTGTTAAATAATGGTGTTGATTTCCACCAAACCTTACAGGAGTAATCAATGTCAAGCCTTATTAAAGATATCACTGGCATTTTCCTGTTCGATGATTTTCAGCAGAATTATGGTCCATGATCTATCAAATGTAATGATATTTTGGCCACTTCTTTTATATAATTTGGCGGATTTCCATGAAATCTTACAGAAGTATTCAGTGCCAAGTTAAGTTATATATATCATCGACATATTTTGGTTCAGCGATCTAGAGCAAGGTTATGGCATTCAATATTTTCCGGCCAATACCACCAGGGGAAATTGCAACAAACTTCATAAAAGTGATCATAGCCAAGCCTACTTGCGCATATCATAACCATGTTCCTGTTTAGTGTTTTTACGACAGAGTTTTGGCCCTATATTCGTCAAACTTTTGATATTGTAGACATTTCTCTTATACTATAGTTGGGGATTGCAACCATTCCTGAATGGAGTTATCAGTACATTTCTTTTATTTCATTAACAGTAAGATTATTTTCGAAACATACGTATAGAATTTAGTCTTACGAACGAAGCTGTTATTAAAGTGGATAGAAGAACTCCAATCTAAAACGAAGAAAAAGCGTCTTGGACTTATTGCTCTTATATTTTCCGGATCATGAAGTCTATTCATTTTTTCAGGATAAGTTCTACTTATGCCTGTACTAGGGGCGTAATTGGTGTTGTAGATTAATTGCCTTTGTTGAACCTATGTGTCAAGTCGAGTCTGATATTATTCCGCTTACTTGCTTTCTGTGTTTCTGGCTGTCTGAATTATACTGTTATGTTTACTGAAATCTGCTTTCATTTTAATTGGCACTCATGCACCGCCAAAAGTCAAAATCTGTAAGTATCAAATAAGACTTTTGTCCAATGGTAGTAGACGGTTTGATGTTCATGTTTGCTCAATGTTTTTAAAAATGTGTTATACAGACTGTGGTCGTTTACCAAATCCAGCAAATGGAGCGATCAAGTATGCTAGAAATGTGACATCGTTTGGGTCCAGTGCTTCATACTCTTGTCAACCTGGATTTGAAATGATTGGTCCAGAAGTTATACATTGTGAGGCGCAAGGAAATTGGAGCAGCGACACAACATATTGTCAAATTAAAGGTTTTTTATTTTTTTTTTTTTTGTTCAAACGTTTTCAAGTTATAATAAATTGCAATCGAGATCATATCAGTGCTAAGAACTTATAAACTAGTGAAAGAGGCTATTAGTAGGTCTAAAAGCATATCAATATACGTCTTAGCAACTATAACAAATGCCATCTGTTCAATTACAAAAGATGTTTTGGCTTAATAACGTTACATCACAGATTCACGATATAAATGAACGGGGTAAGAGGTTTATTTTACAAATTATACACAGTACGAAAGTATTTTAGAAATTAAAACCTGTTAGTCTAGTAAAATATTTTTGATATACTGGTTATATCTGTACATCTACACTAAATATGGACTACATCACTTTTAGAAATTGAAATGCCTCGTTGAAAAGTTGTCGATAAGTAAAAAATCCATTAGTTCGTATTCCGTTCCTGTTCCCGGGGATGACGTAACTATGCTATCCATGGTGATCTCATAAAATGAAATGTGTCTGAAACCTTTCGCACTGTCCTTCCTCATTGCCTCATTGATTTGTATTGATAAGCTGGTATTTACTTGTGGAGATCAGGTTAGTACTGGTACAGAATCCAGGAACACTGGTTAGTTAACTTTCCGCCTTTTTATGACTGAAATACTATCAATCAATGCCGCTAAACCAAAACCAAACAAGCAAACATTACAACCTTTATCAGAAACTTTGTAATTCTATCATGATGAACATGCCAGTAGCATTATGTGTAAGCACACTGCACATATGAAAAGACATCTCAGACCATTTGTTTCTGAATTATAAAGTACAGATTCTTATCTGTTTACTTGATTTAGACTGCGGGATCCTGACGAATCCGTTAAATGGAAAAGTCTACGTATCGAATGGCACAACGTATCAGTCAGTGGGAAAATACAGATGTAACACCGGCTACACGTTATATGGAGATAACAGTACCATATGTAAAGAGAAAGGAAATTGGACTGTTCATTCTGTAAACTGCAAAATTAATGGTATTATTTTAACTTATAATTTTTTACAATACGTTTTACGAAGAAAAAAGGGATATAGAGAAATGGGCTACCTCATTCGTCCGTCTCCTCATCCGGCACATAAAGAGTTGATGTGCGGCGCACAAGAAACATACCCTTAGCTCCAAGGTCAATGTCACTATTGGAGGTTAAAGGTTAGCATGCTCTGTTTCGTGACAAGTCCTCTACCATCCATCAAGGGATTTTGAATTTACTTGGTACGAATGTCCCCCGTAGTTATAATGAGTCGATATGTCGGGCGCAAAATTCAGAACTTTAGCCCAAATGTCTAGGTCACACATGGTGTTAGCAGGGTCTCTTTCATGTCCAGTCTGTCACCTCGGCATACATCAAGGGATTTTCCTGGCATAGATGTTCCTGATAGTATGACGACGTATCGAGAGCAAGACCCACAATCTTAGCAATAAGTCCAATGTAACACTTGGAGCTAAAAGGTTAACTTGTCTCTTCTATTAATTCCGGTTCAATGTACAAACGTTTCCATAATGATTCGACGTGTCGCGCACTCGCGCTCAAGACCTAGATCCTGAGCTCCAAGACCAAAGACACACTTGAAGGCCAAATGTTAACATTTATGCCTAATATCCGGTTCATCAAAGGATTTTAATATAATATGGTATGAAAAAATTCCGTAATGAGACAACTAGTCGCAGTCGTGTGCTTAACCCTGACCCCATCTTAAAGGTCAATTTCACACTTAGATGTCGACGATTTTAAGTCATTTTCTTGTCTGGTCAATTTTGTACGTAAGACCTTGATCCCCACCTTGTAGGTCAAGGTCACATTCAGGGACCCAGGCTAACTTTCCCCTTTTTTGATACGTTTAATTACCCTTTTATATGATAAATAACGGAACATGTATTTTTTCTGTTTTCCCACTTATCTAAAAATAGCATTGTATTTAGAGTAAGATGATTTAGTATCAGTGTTGTTATATTTTTGTTTCCTTTAGGATCATGAAGTCCGTTCAATAGTCTACTTAAACTTTGCTAAGGGACGTGAGAGGTGCTTACAAAAACAGACCATGTCTATGTGACTGTAATATATATAACTTACAAAATGTCATATTGAATTTGACAAATGATTTCGGTCTTTTTTTAGATTGTCTTCATCCAAACCATCCGGTAAATGGTAGCGTTAATATAAAAAATGGAACAACATATGGATCCATGGTAACATTTGATTGTAATACTGGCTACGATTTGAAAGGTGCAAAACATGCTGTTTGTCTCTCCAATAGTTCTTGGGATGTGCCGTCACCATTTTGCATTATCAGAGGTTTGTAATTTATCTAAATTTTGTATGATATAAATGATTATCAAAACAAAATGCACGATACATATTCCTGTCTGCTTTTGACAAATTGGTGTTTTGATAAAAAAAATGTTGGGTATCTTTCTCACACAAACCAACTCTACATGTTTTCTTTCTTACCGAAATCTGATCTTTAGAAGAGATGGCAAGTTTTTATATTATGCTTCTCGATAATTGTAGGTAGAATTTAGTAAGAGTACTCCAGTTCTCATTAAAGATGAAAAAGCAAGTAACACCTTTTAACATCATTATTATGAAACTTTTCCAATGGGGTTATTTTCAGATCTTGTTGTTTTAAACATGCCTTTTTGAGGCATTTTGTAAATAAATAATACAAGAAGTTCCACACAACCAATCAAAGTAATTGCAGACTCAGTTTGCTCTATTTTGTTCATGAGTGGTCCCGAGATGTACAACTCTAACACCAGCATTAGTGGAACACTATTAAAGATTTACATTTAAGGTCAACGGTGATTCAAAAGGAGCAGAAATACTGAGTAAATGGCCTGTCGTCATAAGTTAAGATTTTCTACGCATATTTATATGTTATTTATTTTAAATGCTTTGTACTTTCAAATCAACAAGGAATTATTTTCAAGAATTCTTGAAAACCAATTACTTGTATTTCACAACAGGAGGAAAGGCCAAGGGGAAAATGTAATAGAAAATATAGTTTCAAGCAAATGAAAATAATGATATTGTTATTCTGTTAATAATAGAGATAAAAATTGATATTTTTACATTATACATAAAAGTTACATTATCAACAGTATGTACTTCTATCAAAAGATATATGTGCTCTTTTAATATTATCTGCAAAAATGTAATGTTCATTTTACTTTCATAGACATAGTTGTAAATTTTCAAAAGCTGTAGGCAATCATAGAAACATTTTGGAAAGATCATAACTTTATTTATATGTGCTTATTTGTGTGATTTGTAATCTCCTTTTTTGTACCGTGAGTGTTATTCTGTAATGAGATCACAAAGTTTTTCTCCTACTTCTTTGCATTACGTGTGAAGCAGCAGGAAGCAGCAACACAAAAGATTATGAAATAAAAGGTAAATATCAGTTGTTTTAAATAACTTTAATACTTTCTTATTTACGGTGGAGGTGAAACTGACTGGTGTTTAGATGAGATACCAATGGCAGAATGTAAACTCCGTACATAAAATAAATGTATATGCACATTTATCTTTTCATTATTTGATTAATGGTCATAACTATTTTTGTCAAGTACTTCCAAATTTATATTTAAAGCAAACGTTTATTCTGTATTATACCAGTAGTTGAAAAATAAATCCAAGTATATGTCAAAAGTAACGGCCACAAAACGTATTAGACCTTACTTCAGATTTTCTGATGCAATATGTCAAAAACGTGCCAAGATATTTTTGAGGACTAATTTTCTGTGATTCATTTTCTTACATACTACTTATTTCAAACCAAAATGTTTATGTTGGAATTAGTTCAACCCCAAAGTTAAAATGACCAGTCTATGATGCAACTGTACCTTTGATCCTGAATTTTTGTGGACGCTCCGAAAATATATTGTTAAAGTTAAAGGCGTACGCTAGAATTCGGGGCGAAATATTTCCCAATAATAGAATTTCTTTAAGTTTTAAATATTGAAGGACAATCATCTAAGAAACAAAAATATGCAATAAAAATCATAGGCCACCATTATTATAAAATAGTTATCTGCCCTTGAAAACATCATTTACCCCTAAAAAATGCCGTTTTCAAGGGCAGATGATTCTTTTTTAAATACCGGTGACCTATAATTCTATTGCATATTTTTGTTTCTTAGCTACTTGTCCTTCAGTATTCAAATATTGAAGAAATTCTATTACTGGGAAACATTTCGTCCATCTCATATACAGAGAATTCTAGCGTACGTCCTTGAAGTATTTTGCTCTTTCAGTTGCCTAACTTACATGTACAAATAGATGCATGTTAAATCTGACGCTTTCAAAATAATACATACAATGTCATGCATATCTAAAATCTAAAATGAAACAAGTAGCAAAAGTACAGACAATGTTAAGATAAACCTGAATTCATTCTAGTCTGTATAATTCAAAAACATATTTAAAATGAGTAAACTCCTATTTTTTGCTTCATGTAATTGTAACAGGCAATGTTTGCCTTACTATTTCACGTGTGGCAAACAAGTTAAATGTAATAAAGCTATTGGAAATTAAAGGATTTTACATTACATTACGATTAATGAGTATTTAAAATAACAACGTAGCTTTCCCGTCATAGCCTGTACAGTTGGCTCGTTCGTCAAACGGGGAATAATAAGGCGAACTTTGACCGCGGTACAATTACACATAGCTCTTCCGCGACACTGGTTTTATGAGCCGAGAATACCTTCTGCCATTGGAATCTTATATAAACACCAGACTCAGTTTAAGCTATACCGTAAGTAAAAGAGTGTCAAAGTTATTTGAAACAACTAATATTTACCTTTAATTTCACAATATGTTGCGGTGCTGCGCAAATTTTCTGATGCCTTACACGTAATGACTTCTACATCAGTTATTTTATAGCCAGGTTGACAGGTATATGCAGTACTGGACTCGTAACATGTCAGATTCCGAAAAGGCGATTAATCTATTTTCTGGATTATGTAAAGGACCACAGTCTTCAAAGAAGTAGGAGACAAACGTCGTGACCTCATACTAGAACAATACTCATATCAGGTGGTACAATTAAATGTAGCTTGTTCGCCACATAAGGCAAACGTGGAGCAAATGTGATGGTTAAAACAAAATATGAATGACAAATGTTGCGTTTTTAATGAACTGCTGTTATTAAACCTTTGTTTATTTTGTTTGACTGTACCATATGTTGTTGCTGAAAACATTATTTATTTTTAATCAGAAAATGTCGTCATAGCACTGGAGACTCGCGTATACCCTTTCAGAGGAGACGATCAACTGATAGACGCGAAACCTATTCATAACAGATTTCCATATTTTGGAGTGGAATATAACTCATACAGGGTATGTCTCAAGGGTTTTCCCATTAGGTATTTTAGTCGGATTAAGTTGTCAATGTGTAGTTTGTATTGAACACTTCTTTTTAATTTTGATTTCATTCAGACGCATTGTATCTTTTTATGTTAGCAATATGATAGATAAACATTGTTCTCCAAAAATCTGAGAAACATGAGAACATTGGTAATATACACTTAAACGCCTTGATTACGCACACTTTTAGAGGATGTGCCAAAATTTATTAGGGATATTTAAAGTAAAATGTTTTTGTCACAAGATTATGTTACATAATACAACATAAAATTTCTGTTTAACTTTGAAATTAATTAAACATAAAAATAAGTCGATTTGTCTGAGTATCTTAGATTCACTTTATCAAATTCCGTCTTTCTCATAAAGTAGCACTTTACCCTGGTTCCTTTGACGGGTGTTCAAATTGTAACGCTCCTTAGCATATGGGATTTGAATGCGCTGAAATAAGAAAAAACATTTTCACGACACTAGATCGATCTTTGTCAGGACGTTGTCTTCCACTTGATCTTAGCAATCAGAGGTCACCACAGATAAACCATCAAAATGACTTTCTGTCATGAACCCTCCAACCATCTTCACCATACTTGGCCTATGCCATTCTTGTTAAGACTTCTGAATTTATACAAATGCTTTTTTCCTTACTACATTTGGACTTTGCTGAAATTAGAAGAAAACCAAACCTTTAAACGACCACAGATGAACACATTTATCGATATTCGCCTTTGGCCAATCTTCTTTTCATAAATCGCTTGATTGATCAAAATCAAAACCAAATGTGCTCTGATTCATTCTTTCATGGTTTAAAATTCAAGTACGCTTTATTGCATACACTATCAAATATTTAGTTAATGTCTCGCCCGATAAATTTTTGCCAACATTGGTACTGTAGTCACGGACTAATTTTCCTGTAAGACCGGCGAACTTGGAATACTATTGTTTATACGTTCGTCATTTCAGTTACTTTACTAACCTATTCAGCTGTCTGTGATTAACTTCGCTCCTTCATTAATATATGTGGAAATGTGTAGAAACACAGGATATTGTATAGCATTCAATACATGACAGATAATAATCATACTTTCTGTTTTTTCACAGCCAAATATGAATGGTTTTCTTACGCTTGGTTACCAGCCGCTATTTGAAGCTTATGGACCAGAAACATCTACGGACTGGCAGAAATTCAGCCGCGGATATACTGTTATAGCTCCATTCTGGACAAATATTGACTCTACAAATCTTGCTGGAGGACTTTATATCCATATGTTTGAGTATTATACCAATTATGGCCGCAATAACAGCCAGCATAGAGACCTTTCGCATCTCGGAAATATATTTTCTTATTATTTAAATATAATCGACTTCACACCACGAATTGCACTTGTTGCCACTTGGCGTAACGTCACTAAATCGTCCAGCCTTGAACCTGGCAGGCTAGTTAAAACACAGGTAAACACTCAAAAATACACCGAAATATTGAATATATTGATAAATGCTTGCATTTTATTTGTATTTTCCACAGTTTCTGTTTTAACACTAATTGTTTATACATGCACCGTCTTTGATTTGTCTAAACTTTTATTACATATAAATAATGACTAAACTTTAAAACCCGGGACGTTCCGCGTAAATGCCACTCAGATGATATGACTTATTTAGGTTTATGACTGCACTTTCTAAGAACAATCTATTTTTACCAAATACTTATTTTTATAAAGCGCCGCGCCAAAGGCGTTTACGAAATAGTGATGCTAATAAATTTTGTTGACGTTTTGACTTTCTTTTCACTTTCCCTTTTCCAGAATGCTACAATGCAAGTAATACTTATTTCTGACGGCATTTATTCCTACGTTATGTTCAACTATGACCAAGAACAGTGGTCGCTGAAAATGGACAAAAACATCCACAGCTCTGCTGGTTTCAGCCTACGCGACAAAACTGGATTTATAATAGCAACCAGCAAAAATATCAGTCAGCTAAATAAAGGGACAAACGTTAATCCAGGTACATATTGTCTAGGATATTAAGCCGCTTATAAGTTTCTGCGAGTCTGCAGCATATACAAAACATGGAAGCAGTTTTACGAAAAACAAGTTGCCTTTTGTATTATTTTGGCAAACAAAATGTGGGGTGCTTTTATTAGAGCTGCATATATTGTCCATACGTTAAACACATATATCATGACAATAAATACGGTAGTGCTTACATATATTGACAATATAAAATGGTATACTATATTTTTGTTAGCCAAATGGAAGTTGGCGCATTTAATAGTGGTTGGGGAGCATTTATATTGGGATATATGGTAATACATGTATAGTCTGACAATATTTACATTGGTAAACGGTAGTCATACACATATTGACAATATTGAAAAAAATGTTCTTTTAACAAAAGAGCTGGTATGCCTTTATTAGATGATGGGTGTTAATCCTAAGGCATAATGTACATTGTAAATATATATATATTCTAACAATATATACTGTAGTACAGGTATATAAGTAATATAAAAACACATTTGTTTTCAAACAGAAAGAGGTTGCGTTTATAAGGGTAAGGGGAGGTTTCATACTAAGGCCGTATATGTATATCCTGGCAATATACGTAACTGTACTAAATAGCTGTGCAATTCTGTTGTTTCGGCTAAGTCCTTTGAAAGCTGTAACGGGAGGTACAAGTATAATTATGTTTAGCAAAATAAAACCGGACACTTTACATCATTTACGTTCTGAAATATACCCAAGTTCAATTTAAATCAATATATTTCTGTAAGTTTGAAGCAGATTGTTGTTATCTGGACAAAGATTTTCGGACAGTAGGGAGGACAAAAGGATGAAAACATAAGGCGTCAACCTATGTCGGGAGCACTCATAAAACAGATTTTGACTAAGAATACCATTTCTTCTCTTTTGTATTTCATGGAATGCATATACTTGATGATTTTATTCAAAATGTAATATATTGCCAGGTCTTAAAGGAAGATGGATTTACAACGTGAGTAGCACTGACCCAGATGTAGTTGCAGTTTTAAGAAATGAATCGGAATGCCTCGCATTCAGTCAAAATGACACGATCAGGCATTGGATAACGACACAACGGGCTTTATCGTATCCATGTCCCTGTAGTGAGCAACAGATGCAACTTGATTACAATTACCGCACGGTGGATCCAATGTATAAAGACTCACAAACTAAGATGGTTTGCTATGAGGCATGGTTCTTTAACAACGATGGTGTGAAACAAACGTGCTGTTATAGGTAACCACCAACAGTAACTGTTGTATTTCACTGAATTAAAATATATATAATGCAGCCCTGTGTATGATTACAAAGGAATGTATATCAATGACATTACAAATCATTTGGTTGTGAGGGCAACAAAATGATGTATGAATGAATCACTTAGTTTGTTTTATTTACTTGCATAGAACTAAGATCAGGTGATAATGACTTTCCTTCAAAACAAGAGGTAAACAGTTTTTTTAACACTCACTCTTAATTAAAACATATATCATAGCATATTTATGCTCCTCCCTTCGAAGAAGGAGGGGTATATTGTTTTGCAGATGTCGGTCGGTCGGTATGTAGACCAATCCGTTTCCGGATGGTAACTCAAGAACGCTTCGGCCTAGGATTATGAAAGTTAACAGAGAGGTTGGAATCACCAGCAGATGACCCCTATTGATTTTGAGGTCAGTATGTCAAAGGTCAAGGTCACAGTGACCCTGAACAGTAAAACGGTTTCCGTATGATAACTCACGAACGCTTGGGCCTAGGATCATGAAAGTTAATAGGTAGGTTGATCATCACCAGCAGATGACTTCTATTGATTTTGAGGTCAGTTTGTCAAAGGTCAAGGTCACAGTGACCCTGAACAGTAAAACGGTTTCCAGATGATAACTCAAGAACGCTTGGGCCTAGGATCATGAAAGTTAATAGAGCGGTTGTTCATGACCAGCAGATAACCCCTATTGATTTTGAGATCAGTTGGTCAAAGGTCAAGGTCACAGTGACCAGGAACAGTAAAATGGTTTCCGGGCAATAACTCAAGAACTCTTGGGCTTATTGCCAAGAAAATTGATAGTGAGGTTGTTCATGACCGGTAGATGACTCTTAATGATTTTGAGGTCATTAGGTCAAAGGTCAAGGTCACAGTGGCCAGGAACAGTTAAATGGTTTCTGATCTTCCTGTCCAAAACCACTCGGCTTAGGGCTTTGATATTTGGTATGTAGCAAAATCTATTGGTCCTCTAGCAAGATTGTTTAGATTATTTCCCTGGGATGGAATATGGCCCCACCCCGGGGGTCACATGGTTTATATAGACTTTTATAGGAAAAAACTTTGAAAAAGCTCTTGTCCAAAACCACAGGTCTTAAGGCTTTGATATTTTGTATATGACATCATCTAGTGGTCCGCTACTAAAATTGTCCAAATTATTCCCCAAGGGTCAAATATGGCCGCGCCCTGGGGGTCACATTGTTTACATAGACTTATGTAGGGAAAAACTTTGAAAATCTTCTTGTCCACACCACAAAGACTAGGGCTTTGATATTTGTAATGTAGCATCATCTAGTGGTTCTCTGCCAAGTGTGTTCAAATTATCCCTCTAGGGTCAAATATGGCCCCATCCTGGGGGTCACATGGTACATATAGACTTATAGGGAAAAACTTAGAATCTTCATGACTATAACCTACAACATTCAAGTTTGGACCACATGTATTGTTTCAAGTGGCAAGATGAACCTTGACTTGAGTTGACCTTGATCTTGACCTAGTGACCTAATTTCACATTTTTGAAGGTACAGGCTTCAAATTTGGACCACATGCATAGTATAGTTTTGTGTTCCGAAATAAAATTTGACCTTGATTTTGACCTAGTGACCTACTTTCACATTTCTCAAGCTACAACCTTCAAATTTGGCCAACATGCATAGCTTTGTGTACCAAAATGAACTTTGATTTTGAGACTGACCTAGTGACCTACTATCACATTTCTGAAGCTTCAAATTTGGACTGCATGCATATTTTTGTGTTCTGATTTGACATTTATTTTTACCTAGTATCTACTTTCACATTTCTCAAGCTACAGCCTCCGAATTTGAAGCACATACATAGTTCTGTCTACCGAAATGAACTTTGAACTTGAAATTGATCTAGTGACCTACTTTCACATTTCTCAAGCCACAGCTTTCAAATTTGGACCACATGCACAGTGTTTTGTACCGAAATAAAATTTGACCTTGATTTTGATCTCGAGCTAGTCTTGAAATTTGGAACATTCAAAAATGGCTCAGTGGTTGGTGCCAAGATCACTCTGTGATCTCTTGTTAGGTTAATAGGTTAAAAGTCAGCTCAGATTAGACCAGAACAGTAGAACTTTTGTTTACAGTAAGCATATAATTTTTGTTCCTTGTGCAATGCTGAATGCATCAAGGGGGACATTTCGTGTTCGACGAGCTCTTGTTTGTATTTGATTTTGACAATGCTGCAAACAGATTCTGAATTTTACCTAACTCCTAGGGTTTTTGACCTTTGACTACACCTTCTCAAATTTATCAAAATTCTTCTTTCGTGCTCCTTAGTTATGGTGCCTTGAAAAACGATAATACAGGCGGTGGCTTTGCAACGTTTGAGAAGGATCCATATGACACCATTGAATACTTCTACGCATGCTGCAATGAAAAGACTCACAGACACTTGTGTCACCTCTTCTACGAAATGAACCCGTCTGACGATTGCTCTAGATTCCAGCCTGCGGACGAGCCAGTAGGAAGAAATAAGCGGAGCTGGTAATTTATTATTATTACACAATTTATTCGTTCTTTTTATCTCTGCAAGCAACAATATTTTCTTTAATTTCTTTTGATGTCTTTCTAAACAGGCTTATTAAATAAGAAAAACATTGACGGTTTCATTTTGAGCAATTCTAAAGCATCGCGTTCAGGGGAATTACAGATTTAAAATTAGAAGCCACTCCAGGCTAATTCAAACAGCAACTTACAACACATCCAACCCGTCGGCTAAAACATGAGTGCTGCTGCATGCCAAAGTGCGTCAAGTTGTACATGGTTAATGTCCGTAAAACTTCCATGAATATTTTAAAAACATATTTGTCTGAAATAAACATGACTTGAAAACCTTAATTTTGATAATAACAGCAAAACATGCCTGTTTATGTTACGTGCCTACAACAACCAAAAAAAAACAACAAATTATAGTTTAGCACCAAACATGTGTATTGATTTTCTTTACACAGGTGGGAAAAAGTACAGACACGATAAAAGCAGGACTTGAAGATAAAACACATAGAGAGGAGGATATCTAAAGTTCAAAAGCATTGTAACTGGCAAAAGACACTTTAACTCAGTAATACTTAAGTAAAAATGAACTCGCCAAAGAACATTAATTATCTTTTTCAGGTCTTTGCAAACTACTTTTCAAGATGACATATAAGTATGGCTGTTTGTTTTTTAAAGAAAAAGTTCTGTGTTAAGTGATTCCCGAGACCGGCTTTTTTAGTTTGAATTAGTAAATTGATTTAATTATGATGGATGTAGTCTTATTTTGTCTGTAAATAAATACGTTTTTTGTCGTGTTGTCTTTGTTTAACTATTTAAGTATTTTCATACAAAATGTATGTTTAAAATTGTTTTAACACGGTAGAATAATTTTACTTAAAGGCGCGTATCGTCTTTGAAAACTGGCTTATTTGATAGACAAATCTATTCAGATTGTATCTGTATACTAAGAGGTCTGTTCCTAAAAAATTAAACATTGTCAAGTTTATCTAAAGATTGTTTTCTTTTAGTGCAACGCTTTAAATAAACTCCCATCAAAAGAACAAGAATATAGAATTACTGTAAGTGTATTGATATTAGCGGAGTATTAATTTTCGCGCTATTAGCGGGATCGGGCAGGCGCTAATTCATGTCTAGCGCTAATATTAGACTGAAATGAAAGGCTTTCCTAATAAAAAAGTAACTTACCGTAATTACAATTCAACAGAACACAGAGAAATACATATTTATTGTGTAAATATGAAAATAACTGCATTCATAACTAATAATCCGCAGAAAGTTTTGAACAGAATAATTACACCTGTTTGAACATTAAGGACACGTCACGGCTGAGATAGTTTAGCATTATTACAATACATAGTCGGTATTGAAATTGTGTTTCCAATACATGCCCTCATTAGATAAATCCTCAATATCTATGTGAAAATAAGGGATGTGTTTTGTATGATTGCAACACTGTGAGTTGCTCTAATTACTGACAAATGACTGAAACAATAGGAATTCGTACGAACCATAGATAGACAAAACGACAGTGAGGTAACAATATATTCTTTTATTGTTTTAATGTACGAGTTGTAAGCTACAATATAGAATACCCATGTTATGAAAATCAAACTGGAAGTTAGAAATAACAGAAAAAATTTAATTAGCTCATGAGTCATCATATACCTGTCAAAATTTGTCATTAGTTTTCACGAGCTGTCAAAATTATTTTTATCTCTCTATTCTGCAAACGCATTGATTTTGAAAGTATCTTGGTCGGATATTGTAGTGTGTAACTTACTTTACATTCCACGTTAATATTTGTGCATGAAATTGCTTTGTTGAGCTCACCGAAGTCACATATGAATGTCTATTGTTTTAGTTTATTGTTCTGGCAGACAAAGGAAACTATTTGGTTGAATCATAATATAACGGTTTCTGGAAAGAACTGAATATTCTTTGTTTTTTTATTATTCATCGGAAATTCAAAAAGTGACATCACCTTAATGCAAAAGTCATCTATTTTTGTAAATTAAGTTGCATTTTTTTTATCTTCGCCATTGTCCGTAAACATCGTGTATAACACCTTCGGAGTAGATCGCCAGTTTGTCTGGTCGCGCTAAATGCGAGTGTCACCGTAGTATTTTAATGCTTTGAAAACCAAGTGTGAATTTGAAAACAAACAATTATCACCATTCTGCACTGTGTACATGTACAAATTTACAGTATACAAATATCGCGTCAAAAACGTGTAAAGAAAATAAAATGGAGATAATCACATTTATTTAATACGAGATATTTCCACAGTAAGAGAAGAAAATAGAAGAATACAGATCAACATGCATAATATATATATATATTGAATTTTATGTAAAAAAGACTAATTACACACATACATAATATGCAAACTTTATTAAGTAATATCTTTAAAGAAAAAAAAAAACGTGTATATATAGTCCCGGGCAGAACTGTTTGATATAACGGTCACGTTCGAGCCATTCCGTATTTCATCGGAAATTGGTGTTTCAGATATCGCAGATATTAGCGCTAGACATGAATTAGCGCCTGCCCGATCCCGCTGATACTGCGCTAATACAAGTACGCGCTAATAAGTCGAAACTACTTAATTTAAGGTGTTTGCGCTTATATTTATCTGCACTAACATAAGTACACTTACAGTATGTGACTCCATCGGCGAGTTTTCCTAAATTTTCCTGCATATATTCCCACATCTTTAAACTTTGCCACATGTCATCACAATAACCCCTCCATCTTTTTGTAAATGAAACTCATAGTTTTCTAAGGCGTATTCATATCAAGTACGCGACAAGGCTTTCGATGAAAACGGATGCGAAAGAATGTTTATACTTGTATACGAAGACAGGTAGACACTATACAAAATGTATTGCACTGGTCCTTTGTTCAATGTTAATATACTTTTCAAGTCAAAAGTCGGGTAGCAAGACAATCGTTTATTATCCCTCGCCGATGAAATCGGGAGGGGGGTATTGAAATGGCGTTGTCCGTCCGTCCGTCCGCAGCCATTTCTCAGTAACTAGGAGGTAGAATTTCATAAAACTTGATATAAACATGAACCAACATACTGCGATGATGCCCGTCAATATTTTTTTGGATAGATGAATTTTCCTTATAGTTATTGCCCTTGATTTAATGAAAACTGTCCGTCCGCAGCCACTTCTCAGTAACTAGCAGTCATAAAACTTGAAATAACATGAACCAACATACTGCGATGATGCCCGTCAAGTTCTTTTTTTTTTTGATTGGTCAATTTCCTTTAGAGTTATTACCCTTGATTTAATGAAAACTGTCCGTCCGCAGCCATTTCTCAGTAACTAGGAGGTAGAATTTCATAAATCTTGAAATAAACATGAACCAACATACTGCGATGATACTCTTTAAGTTGTTTTTTTTTGATTGGTCAATTTTCCTTAGAGTTATTGCCCTTTAATTATTTAAAAATCCACAGATTTGTACATAAAAAACCAACCAATTGGTAGAATTTCATTAAACTTCTTTCATTCTTTTCCATGAACATTAATTATAAGCATGTGAAGTTGTGTACCCAAACCTAGTCACCACCTTGCCTTGGTCACATCCCTTCCCGTCCCAACCCCCCTCCCCCACCCCCCACCCCCCACCCCCATTTTTTTCATTCCTTTTTTAATTTTTTTTTTCAAACCTTCCATGAATATTTATCAACATGGATGGACGGATAGCTCAGTGGTTTGCACACTGGCCTTCCAATCCTGAGGTCGGGGGTTCGATCCCCGGGAGCTACTCGGGAATTTTCAGAAACGCTTTTCAGTGTTTCCCACCCAACTAGAGGTGTACTGGTCAGGAACCCAGGCAATCCTTGCGTGTATCAGTGCTATACACTGGGCAGGTTAAAGAACAAGGCTGTCTATTCGCAACGAGCTAGGCTAAGTTAGCCGGACAAGCCTGTATCTGATTTCTGATCTCTCTGTCGTGGGGGCTTTGTCTCACTCTGTCCCTCTGGTCAGATCGCTCTGTGTCTGTACTAGTAGAGGATGAATTATGCGCCCTGTTTGGCTGCTTTTGAACTATGTAAAGCGCCTTTGAACGTGAAATTGATCATGAAAAGGGCGCTATATAAATCTGGTATTATAATAATAAATAATAAATAACATGCAAAGTTGAACCGTTGCCCCATCACACTCCTCCACCCAGTCATGCCTACCACCTCGATCATTCATCCCCCATCCCATTTTTTTCTGTTTTATTTTTCCATCAATATTTATAATCAATATGTGAAGTTTTATACCCTCACCTGGTCAGCCCCGCTGCCCCCCCCCCCCCCCCCCCCCCCCAAAGAAAAGCAGTCATTTATTCATTTTCTGTTAAATTGATTTTGACTTATGAAATTATTTGCTTCTTAGTAACATCCTTAACTTTTTGCCGGATATGTTTTTTTTTTCCATTCATCACCACCAACCATTTCAGCGGGGGATACCAATTCATCGAATTTGCTTGTTAAATGCCCTCTTGGGTCATTTACCGAAAAATAACTATACTTTTTATTTAATATTATTTAATAGACTTACTTACTTGAAAAAGATCATAAACAAATAACTCTCCGTCATAGAACACGGGCGTTATTACCATATTCATGAAAAATAGTCAATGACTCCATGTTGTATATGTTCCTGGTTCTTTGGGATCGTTTGCCCATTCAATGTTACATTATTTTAGAATTCCGCTTAAGCAAGTTTTGTCTGTGGATGTAGAATATTTCAATAAATCGAACTAAAAGACTATTTAAAGTGAGCCTGTCGTCATTTTGCTTGCTTGCGCGCTAACGACAGTCGTAGTTGTCTCTCTCGGGCCATAAATATAGTTTCGTCAGTTAACTGATGATCACTTTAGTCTGAACCATAGCCTGTAAAAATTTTTTTTTATATATTTGAAGTAACAGTCTCTCCAAGCGTCTAAAATTACTGAATACCAAATTTGTAAAATTGTTCTTATTCATAATAAATGGTTATTCATTACACAATATGTAATGCAGTTATTGTCATCATTCTTTACAGTCTTATATAAATATATGAAAATGTGTATATGGGTTAACTGTTCTCTGATTTCTTCAGTTGCATCAGCACTTCTTAATTATTTTCAACGTTTCTTGTTGCCTAACAATTATGAGTGCCTTTAAATCCTGTCGTAAGATTTTAAGACTTCCATGGGATCCTCACCAAATTTTGATATTTTTTCTTTTTTTATATAGATATCAGTACATGATGATAAAGTATCAGTTGGACTTGATAACAGATACCTCAAGTTATCATACATTGTATCACAGATAGTTATTAATGAAAGATATCTGTCTGAGCCAAAATGTTCTCTCTCTCTCTCTCTCTCATTTCAATTGAAATGTTGGAGATATCATGTTACGTGGAAGTTCTGGCTTTTCTCTGCATAAACGCTATTATATAGGTATCATTTGAGTGAAATCAAATAATGATATCTTTTAACACTCACAAGATAACTATTTTTTAAGTCAAAAGGGGAAAATAACAAAGCCTAAGCCATTATGCGCATAGAAGAAAATTACATTGTTTCTGATTGGTCCAAAATTTGTATGTAGATTAGTTATTATTCTATTATTATTATTTATTGTTATTATTATAATAATTATTATTGTAATGTTATTTTTACGAAAGGTACTGCTAGCACTTCACGCTCTCAATCAATCTCTTTCAAATAAAGCAATTTTGTCCGCAGACATGGCTTTAAAACACTGCCAGCATTTCTACTTCAGCTGCCATCTTTCTTAACAAAAGCGAGCCGTGGAAAGAGATATCACTCTGAACGGTCCAATACAAATAGCTATTACAACTGTATTACCAAATCTTAAGATATATACAATAATTTCTCTTGGCATTGAAAACTGTTTACTTTCAATCGATAGACTAAAAGCATGAATAAATATCTCTGTACTTCAATGGATATAATAAGAATGAATCGTAAGACGGCTTACCATAGTTTTCACAATTTCTGGAAAATTTCCTTTTACATAATTATGGGATGTAGGATGATTTCAATCGGGTAAATGATATCTTATAATAATTCGTTTTGTTTTGTTTTGTTATATTGTCTTAACTTTTGAAATGAGATAAGATCAAAAACATTGATAGTAGCTCTTTGTTCCTTATATTATTGTTTTCGGTTCAGACCTAATGTATGCGTTACAAAATGAATGATCATTGCCAAGTTCTCTTATGCATATTTTCGGCATGTTCCATTGTAATGATTATCAAGGGAGTTATGGTCATTTATTTGTCAAATTTTATGATATTTTTGCAACTTCTCTTACACCATTTGGTAGATTTCCACACACACATAAAACCTTACAGGAGGTGGTTGACAGACAGAGCGTTCATATTTCTCCTTAGATAAATGGTTCTTTGAGAAATTATTTTTTTTAAACGTTTGTAAGTTCTATTATTTCTTTACAGTGCTGGTCCAAAGTCTTTTATAATATATGTTACGTCCGACACACGCAACTACAGGTCAACGTATGATTATTATGGTAAAGTTTGAGAATGTGTAGTTGTAAATAATATGTGTTTTTTTCTATATTTGATGTAATAATTGAATATTTTCTTTATACTTCGTCAGTCTATTATATTCAAAACCAGTAATTTGGATCTAGTATCTAAACATGAAATGTCATCTGCAATACTTACTTGGAATCCAATTAATGTCACTAAGAAATGACTAATTGCTTTGCATATAGTCAACTTGTTGCAAATAGTAAGAGCCCAAACCTGAAGAATTATAATTAAGAATGGATACCACACAATTATTAAATAGTTTTTGGTATGAACTGAATCCGAAGTCATGGAAGTTATGTATTTTAAATATAAAACCCTCTAAAGCTCATTCGTTGCATTTGCAACAATATCGGTATAGCTTGATACAAGAAAAGTTCCTGTAGGTCAAGGTGTTGTTCAGTTAGTGGCTAGAGATTGTTTTAGTCTCTGCTGAGTCACTGAATGACATTTTCCACCCTCAACAAATGATATGTTGAGTCAAACAGTAAACTAGAGTGGGGCTGGGAGCATAATAAGAAGTAAACAATTGCAGTATAAAATACAAACCATTAAGTTAAAGAATGTATAATTTACTTTAATCTCACGATTAAAATGCAGATACTAGCTTTGCTTCAGGGTCGTGAAAACTTGTGACATTTTAAAAGGATTTTATATTTTTTAAAATGAACGATTTATGACGACACCATAATTACTTATTTGATATTCAGTATACTCATGTTCCTTTTAAACCATTCCTAACTGTAGAATGATAAATATTTCCTTCTCATTTGCTGCACAAACTTCTCAAAAATTGCTTAATCACACGTGCAAAAAATTTCCCAGCATGCAACAAAATAATGGAAACTGATTATGTGACATTATGAATTTAATGTTCATGAACCTTCCAAAACAGTTCATGAACTTATTCATTAATTGTAAAATGTAAACCGAAGTTTTATGTTTAACAAATGAACAGTTCAGAAACTCACAATTGGGTTCAAGAACTGGTACTGAACTAGAAAAAGGTTTTGAATTTTAGTACTTTTAATGAATCATAGATATACTTATTAAATATTCATGACTTTTTCTTAAGGTATTAGATCACTAATAGTAAGGTTTACAAAATGGCCTTTGCTTGGTACATTGAAAAGTAACCGTGTTTTGCACTATTTTGCAATTTTTAAATAACTTTTACCGTGCCATTTTTTATGAATTTTGTATAACTTATTGTATCTCCTCAAGCTCAAGTAGAGACAAATTTCAAAGTGATAGCCACTATCCAAAACGTTTGCAGAGAACTCATTTTACCATTAATTGTAATAAAAGAAACGTCAAACTATTGGTAAACAATTATAAAACACAAAATAAAAATGTCAGTATCATTTTTTCTACGGTGCCTCAAGTAAACGGATTTAATAAGACAGAATTCATACTTCAACACTGAAAAAATAAGGCCAAAATGCCGTGTTTCTGTTTTGAATTTTGCTTACTCCATTTCAAAATAACCTTAGGGCAGACGTAAAACCTACCTAAATTTCTTCCACAATATATAATCTAAGAGTGAAAGCAAAATAGAGAACTTTCACCGCGTGTAACTCTATTTTTTAAAGATGTGTAACTCTACCCCTTCCGTTTAAGTAGTAAATTCACTTTGAACACCAAGAAATCAATTATAAGGTTCATCTTTTTCCATTTTTTGTACAAGAAATCAATAATAAATTTTGAAAGAAGTAAAAACTTACTAGAAAAAAAGGAAAATAAGGGGGGAAAAATGGTCCAAGTAGGCCTTGAACCTACACCGCCCTAAGAATTGCGGTAAAAGTAGGTTTGTTGTAGCAATTGAATACTCTTCAAAAAGGAGGTTCTCTATTAGTGATAAATTACCTTAAGAACACACCAAGAATGTTATAAGAATTTAATATTCTAAAACTGCTCATAAAATGTTCATCATTTTTTTCAAGAATTTTTCTTGAATTCTATAGGTATATTGACATTCGTGAACACATCTTGATTCATTCTTAAACTAAGTCATGAATATTTCAAGGATTTTATGAATCTGTGAGTAATGCTTGATATCTTCATGAAGTAGATCAAACGACACTTTATGCATAAAACTTCAAGAAGTCAGATTAAGAAGTGATCCAATGAATTCCATTTCGCCGGGCCAGTAACCTTATACAGTATAATCTCAGAGAAGATCCTTTGGAAGCATAGAATGCTACCAAACAAAAAATAGCAGACTGGGTTTATTTGAGTCTGTAAATAGAGGTAGTGGAAAGTGCAACACCTCTCACGTCCCCTAGCACCGGCTGGAGCGGACCTCTATAACCCATGAACATTGATTGGTTTCTATGATCCCAAAGGGCCAGAAAATATAACAACTCTGAAACAAACCTTACTGTCCGCATAGAGAGAGAGAGAGAGAGAGAGAGAGAGAGAGAGAGAGTTCTAAAACATGGTACAAATATATATAATCTTCATACTAGTGATTTTATACGAGCACGTGGTTTTTTAAAGTGCATACATTTTAATTTGTTAAAATGTATTAACTACTTACACTTTTTGTAACAGTCATGTATCTTATTTTTCATAGTCTGAACATTATTTCCCTAGTCCGAAATCAACACACATAATCAGCATAAAATAATAATGAAGCTTGTAAACATGCTGTATTTTATATCAATGATACTTGTATAAAGTTTTTATAAAATCTTCCCACAATACCTAGATTTTCTTTTAGGCATTTGAGTGATAAGGGAGGACTGGTTTGCTCGTGAGATTCCGCAACCTGTAAATTTCATTTAGTATTCTCTTACGTTGATGTATCCAGCAACTGCAAAATAATCTAATGCAAGGGTTAATGTCGAATTATATTATATATACTAGTATTATTTCAATTGTTTTCAGATCGATGTTTAAGAAAACGTATACAACCAAAACAAAAATATTTCAAAAAACGACAAGATGGTCGCTTTCAACGTTTTAACAACCCTTGTAATACAATTAAAGTTTACAGTTTCAAAATATAATTAATAACTTTCTCGTAGACTTTCATTTTATGTTATGGCGTGTATGACCTTCTTTAAATCGAAACATGTATTTTCAAGAACTATCTTAGTTCTACCAAAACTTATGAATAGTGGTATGTTATTTGAGTATTTTTAAAGTGAATTATATGAAACCTTTTCACATAATTGGGAGAAAACTGTCTCATGAAATGTTTTTCAATACGCAGAAAAAAGGATAAATTTTGCAATAAAAAATATGAAAAACTTCCTACTAGTAGTAGGTTTGTTTACATAACTAACTAATCAAAACTGACAAAAACTTCTGTCTCATAGTCCAAAGTATACGTTAACCTTTTTCCAAATAAGTTCCCTTAACGTTTTTAAATTTGGTATACAAACTAGTATATGCAACTAAAGGACTAATTCGGGTATGGTAAGACGCACAAACATGCGTCTTACCTGGTCCGCAAAATCGAAAATCAATTTTCTGTCGTAAAACAACATGCAAAGATACATATATGATGTGTATAAAGCACACTTTACAATTATATTTTAAGTCTTTTTATCTCAGCAAACATGTACAACAGTTACTTAACCTTTTTAAGGTTTATCGCACTTGTGATCATCTAATTCCATCGGCACAACTGGACATATTAATTAATGAGTTAAAAGTTTAATATAAAAAAAAGCAATATATTAGATTTCATTGCTATAAAACAAAAGATTGACGGTATTATACATGTATATTTACAGTATGAGGTAAATAACATAACATTAAGTCCATTGCAATTATATGCTTTGATTTAAAGGCATCTTGACAGTGGGCCAAGGGATTTCGGTCTTCATTAGCACAGTTGGGGGATTATGGCTTTCACAGTATGCTACCAGTAAATAGAGGTCATTGTATCGTAAAACAACATGCAAAGATACAAATATGATGTGTATAAAGCACACTTTACAATTATATTTTAAGTCTTTTTATCTCAGCAAACATGTACAACAGTTACTTAACCTTTTTAAGGTTTATCGCACATGTGATCATCTAATTCCATCGGCACAACTGGACATATTAATTAATATGTTAAAAGTTTAATGTAAGGAAAAGCAATATATTAGATTTTATTGCTATAAAACAAAAGATTGACGGAATACATGTATATTTACAGTATGAGGTAAATAACATAACATTAAGTCCATTGCAATTATATGCTATGATTTAAAGGCATCTTGACAGTGGGCCAAGGGATTTTGGTCTTCGTTAGCACAGTTGGGGGATTATGGCTTTCACTGTATGCTACCAGTAAATAGAGGTCATTGTTTATTGACCTACCTTTTATCTGTAGTGGAGGCAGTGTATTTTATTATCAAACTTCTATTTGATAAATATAGGATAACTTTTGAAATAATATATATATTTTTTTGGTGCACGTTTTATTTGAAAAATGTAGTTCAAACATAACAATAATAAAAAAGTAACTTATCTAGGAATATACTACAAATGTCACCATGCTTTAATGAAGAAAACATGCTTGTGATATTTCAAGTACTATCTGGTTTATGCTAATAACATTAAACATATGAATATAGAAAGGAAAATTTCAGTCATGTCAAGTTTATTCAGGTTGAATTTAAAACATAATCTGGTGAAAAATTGTTTGAGATGTGCACAAATTTAAATTGTAATTTTAAAGAAAAATGTGACATTCAGATATATAAATTTTTCTTTCAATGGTTTCTGAATATTGTAAAAGCATTTGAATTAGATTGAAAAATCTACATGTGCATTTCAATGTTATAAAATAAAGCATAAGAATGTACACATTAAGCAACTTATTATGATGAATCACAATAAATTGATTTTATCCCATAATGTTTAGCTGCTCTATTCCAATATTCATGATTGCACTTTAATAATAAAATAATTTTACCATTTTTTGTTAGTATTGTATACAAATACAAAGATAAGATCACTTTCACTGGTATGACTTTTTCATTATTATAATATTGGCAGATATTGTTCGCTAATAAAACCAAATGATTAAGTTTTCACTATATACCTGTGGATAATTATTGTTATTATTACAACTATCAATCTACATTCACTGTATGAAATTTAATTTCCTTCAATACCATGCACACATCTTCATTGTCTAGTCGGGAACCCTCCTTCCGTGCTAATTGCCCTCCAAACAATTACTATTATATAATCGCTTATAAGCAGCAGAAATATTTGGAGTTGTTTACTAGATTTTGGGATGGGGCACTTATATAGTAAGGGATCTAGGCCTTAAAATATAGAAAAGTAATAAGATCTAAAAATGTGGGATAACTCTATAAAACAAGCGTTTAAAATACTGCAGATTAACTTGAGACATCTGGCGTATATGAATTAGATATTTTATCAAACAAGATGCTTACCTTTTAGAAACATATCAAATAAAAAAAATATTACCTCGAATTGTAGTGCTTTATTGTGGGCGAACCGGTAAAAGATAAATTAATAATAATTTTTAAATAAAGTTTGTCTTTTCCCTGTGTGGTGTGGCATATTATTGATATTGTCACCTCAAATAAAAGATACCGTTAAATATATAGTTGAAAGCAGAAATTTATTCGATGAATGTTTACATTTAAGAATAAGATAAAGATAACTTTGATTTGTTTGAACATTTATTAAGCTTGTTTAAATACAATAACACCAGCGTAAGGCAAAATCACGTAATACCACTTGAATAGCTTTTAGATGCTATTTACATTTAACTAAATAAATTACACTAGTTTTCAATTCAGTAAATAAATATATTAGCTTACGTGCATGTTCACTTGTTTTGTTTAAACCATTGCGAACTTGCCATCTTTTTTAATCGAGTTATCAATTGATTTTGATAAAAAAAAACCCTTGTAAAAAAATCCGATAAATACGGAATCCTGTTTCCGCCTTTTCGACCAGCCAGATATGCGAAAACTTGAAATTAAGCATCTAATTTCAACTTTTCGGGCTAAAAATTTACCGAGAAAAGTCGAAAACTTGAAGTTTTTAACACGACAATTGTCGTGCAAACGTCAACTTCTCGATCTAGAATCAAGCGCGAAAAGTAGAAATTTAAAAGCCTTAACTTAAACTTCTCGCGCAAAGATTTCCCACGAAAAGTAGAAATCTTGAAGTTGTTGACCCGAGAATTGTCGTGCAAACATCAACGTGTTGACCCATAATCTAGCGCGAAATGTTGAAATTAAGTGGCCTATCTTCTACTTTTCGTGCCAGTTCTTTGGCCGATAATTTCGCGATATTATCTGGGACTAACTAACTTACCCTAACCCTAACCCTAAATTAAGTAACCCTAACCCTAATCCTAGAACGAAAAGTCGAAATTTAAGCAATAATATCGCGAAATCATCGGCCAAAGAACTGGCACGAAAAGTAGAAGTTAAGACTTAAATTTATACTTTTCGCCCTACAAATTCAATCGATAAGTTGACATTTGCACGACACTTGTCGCGTTACAAACTTCTACTTTTCAACTTCTCGAGGAAATTAGGAAACGTAGAAGGGTCTTTAGTTGTAAGAAAATGTTTTCACATGTGCAGAAAATTAAGGCGAGATTCCTACAAATTTAGGCTTTTGTCGCATTGAAATTCTCCAGTTTGCTCGAACTTTTAAGCAATTTGATTTAAATCGTCATACAATGATAGAAACTTTTTTACTTTTCGTATCATTATTGTCGAGAAGTTTTACTTAATTTCATCGCGGAAAAAATCCTTGCGCTTTTCTGATAAGATATTTGCCTTTCTCGCCTAAAAATACTCGCGTTGAAGAGATTATTTCTAACATCTCGACTTAAGCTTGTTGCAAAGAAAAACACTTTTAACATTTAATCGATCGTCTTTCAAAATAAGTCACACGTTCAAAATTTAGAGTCTCCACACGCCTCCACACTTTAACATTACAATTCCTTTTTAATCCTCACCACAGGGTATGGATAAATTGCGTGGTTCTTTCGTCCGTCGGTTGTCTTTCAGTCCGGTTGGAGACTTATCTGAGACACATATTGGAGTTATTAAAATAACATATGGTAGAAATTGTTATTGTTACAAGGACATACCACCTTGAGAGTTTCAGACAGATTGTCTGAGATAGACAATGTTTACTGCTCTTAGTACATCTACATATAATACAAATATAGTGGTTTATTCCAATTTCTGTCCGTTCTGTCTGTCCATATCCAAGATGTGGCTCGGACTGTTTTAATAAAACATAAAAGAAATGTTAACTCTGGTAAGAAAATGCGACCATGCTAGTTTCAGTCAAATGAAGACGAGTTTATGTCCATTGTTCTTAATACATATAGTTCTTATACAGTGTTTTATTGTCTTTCTACCCACCTGGAACCATATCTAAGACAGTGTCAGGAGTTTTCAATAATACGTAATGATTTTAACTGCAATTTTGAAATGCGGCATTGCACAAGAATATTGCCCTAAGTAATTATATAATGTTAACTATAAAGGGCATTTCTTTACAAATGGTTGTTGCATCCAAATTTTGTACATGCCAAGCTTTTGTTGAGTTAGGCACGCGTTCTAGTCACCGGGGTCAATGATACTGTTACCGTAACTAAAACTTGTTTTCTCACAAATATGAGATAGGCTTAAAACATACCAAACCTGCTAAATATGCAGCCTTTAAAGAGAACAATGTATTTTCGTACATTTTGTATGTTGGGCCGAGGTCACTTACACTAAATTATAGGCCAAGGATTCAGTCAAAAATCGGAAGCATGGAAATTTACACTCTAGAGCCTGAATTCTCTAGGTTCAATAGACCAGTCCTGAAAACACTGTGACCTGGTTATTATAATTAAGATAATATTTAAAAGAGCCGTCAGACGAGATAGCGCTCTTGATAATTCTTAATGCTGCATAGTGAAATTGGGCACAATTGAGGTCGCTAGTGTTTAATGACTCGGGGTTGACGTCACTATTTATTCGAATTGTTGCTATAAATTGTTGCTAAACATCTCATTTTTCGAAATATTTCATATCGAAAGGCAAAATGCATTTGTCTTTTCCACAGACATTTGTCAAAAAGATTGAATGATTTCTTAAGCTGAAAATATAGCAAATCGATTCGACAAAAACATCAAGCATATCAAGAAAAGTCTAGGTGGGTGCAATGTCTATAACATTTGTATATTTGTGAATTAAATTAATTGACTTATTCGAAAATATCTGATCAAAGTGAATAAAAATAAGTCAACTTTCGCGAAATATATCATCAAATGGAGACCCTTCTACGCTTCCGTAAGGTAAACATTTATTCGAGTTAAATTATGCTTCATATGATAAAATAATTGTATGGACATTACGAGATGTGTTTCTTTCTTTCAAAATTTTTGTCGTATCGTTAACGACAATAAAATGAAAACTAGCGCTTTATTTGTTTCACATGAGGATGCTTTGGATATTTTCCCACCCATGAGACAGAGTATACCAAATAAAATACTGGTGTGAGATAAAATGAAAAAATTATCACGCCTGGAGGCCAATGAATTCTGGTCTTCATGGGCAAAAGAATCCCAATCGGGGTGGAGATTTTGTAAAACCAAGAGTTGTTTTTCAAACCTTGAACATTTTTTAATTGTCTGTGGAGAAACAGTTAAGACTTTGCGCTTACTGATGTCTTGTTGTGGTCAATTTGATTTTAAACATGTTGTCAGGAAAATGAAATCGCCCGACAAAGTTTTGAGCGACAAAACGAAATACTCTTTGCGACATAAGGATTTTAGTTTTAAATAATAGTCATATATCCAATTATATCCAACGTAAATTTCTTTTAAAATTGCTTGAGAGTAATAAACACTATATATCTTTTGCTGAGATAGCTACCCGTATAATAATGGTTTCATGTACTCCCCTTTCACAAACTTTTATCTGTGCTCTTATAAGAGGTACATTGTAATTGTAAAGGTCCTTATCAGCAACATGTCTATCGTCATGTCTACACTGTTTATCATGGAAATTTGTCTTTATTCGAGATCGTTAGAGTATATATATGTGTTTCGAGCGGTATATATATTTCATGCAGTTCATGTTGATATATTAGTTCTTAACGTTAATCTGAGCTGTACGCAACAACCATGTTTTGTGTGCTTGGATAACTTTGAACTTAAGATTAGCCCAGAGCAAAATGACTACCAAAGGTGTTTTCGTTATCATATATCTGTGTTTTATGCATCAGATAACATCAACATCGACACCAGCAACAATATCGAAACAGGAAACAACATCGACTTCGGAAACAACATCGACGCCAGAAAATACATCGTCGGAAAAAGTTTCGACAAAGGCAACACCACAGACAACGACAACAACATCGACAGCGGCAGCAAAATCGACATCGCCGGCAACAACATCGACAACAGAAACTATATCGACACCGACAACAACATTGACACCGGAAAATACATCGACACCTGCAGCAACATCGACATTACTGGCAACAACATCTACACAGAAAACAACACCGGCACCAGAAACAACATCGAAAACGACAATTACATCAATACCGGCAGCAACATTGCCACCATTGGCAATAACATCGACATCGGAAACAACAACAGAAATGACAGCAACAACATCGATACCGGAAAATTCATCGGCACCGGCAGCAACATCGACATCACCGGCAGCAACATCGACATCACTGGGAACAACATCTACACAGACAACAACATCAACACCGGCAGCAACGTCGTCACCACTGGCAACAACATCGACACAAGAAACAACATCGACATCGGAAAATACATCGACGACACCGGCAGCAACATCGCCACCAACGACAACAACATCGACTCCGGCAGAAACATCGCCACCAACGACAACAACATCGACTCCGGCAGAAACATCGCCACCACCGACAACAACATCGACACCGGCAGCAACATTTCCTCCGATGGCAACAACATCGACACAAGAAACAACATCGACACAGACAACAACATTGACATCGTCAACAACATCGACACCGGAAAATACATCGACACCGGCAGCAATATCGCCACCACCGACAACAACATCGACTCCGGCAGCAACATCGCTACCGTCGGCAACAACATCGACACAGGAAACAACATCGACACAGACAACAACATTGACATCGGAATCAACATCGACACAGGAAAAGTCATCGACACCGGCAGCAACATTGACATCACCGGCAACAACATCTACACCCACAACAATATTGACACCGGAAACATCGACACAGACAACAACATTGACATCGGAAATAAAATTAACACAGGCAGCAACATCGCCACTACCGTCTGTAACAACATCGACACAGGAAACAACATCGACACAGGTAACAACATCGACATCGGAATCAACATTGACACAGGAAAATTTATCGACACCGGCAGCAACATCGACACAGGAAACAACATCGACACCAGAAACAACATTGAAAATGACAATAACACCGACACCAGAAACAACATCTACACCGACAATACCGACACCAGAAACAACATCGAAAACGACAATAACATCGACTCCGGCAGCAACATTGCCACCACCGACAACAACATCTACACTGGTAGCAACATCTCCACCATTGGCTACAACGTCTACACCGGCAGCAACATCGGAAATGATGGCAACAACATCGATACCGGAAAAAAAATCGACACCGGCAACAACATCGCCACCATTGGCTACAACATCTACGCCGGCAGCAACATTGCCACCACCGGCAACAACATCGACAAAGACAACAATATTGACATCGGCAACAACATCGACATCGGAAAATATATCGACATCGACATCAACAGCATCAACACAGACTACAACACCGACAACGGAAACAACAACAACATCGACAATGGCAGCAACATCGACATCATTGGCAACAACATCTACACCAACAACAACAGCGGCACCGGAAACAACATCGGAAATGACAACAACATCAATACAGGCAGCAACATCGATGCCACCAGCAACAGCATCGACACGACACATCGGCAACAACATCGACAACGGAAACAACATCGACAACGGAAAATACATCGACACTTTTAACAAAATCGACATCACCGGCAACAACATTTACACCGACAGCAACATCGACACCGGCAGCAACATCTCCGCCACCGGAAATAATATCAACACCGGAAACAACATCGACACAGACAACAACACAGACACCAACAACAACATCGATACCAATAACAACATCGGGACTGGAAACAACACAGACACCTACAAGAACACAGACACCGGCAGAAGGTAGGAATTTGAAATAATGCAGAAAAAACACCCTTCTTGCATTTTTACCAATATCTATCTTCATCGTTTACGGTATGCAAGTAAATTATATTCAAGAATGCACTGTACAACTAGATACAGTACAAATATTAATCAAAGAATACCATAGGGTGACGATTTTTTTAACTCCTCAATATATCTGAAATAAAACATTTTGAAAATAAAGAATTAGATACCAGGACGATTTTATTTAAGATGCAGTATCTAGGGGATATAATGCATTTTATTTGCTCTAAAAGGAAAATTTAAAAGAAAGAAAGAAACAGAAAATATTGGCATATTAAGCAACATAAAGAGCATATTCAGAGCCAAATATTTCCATATCTCCTTAAAAAGAAAATCAATGCGATGAATTAATTTTAGGAAATATTTTCAGTGACCATTGATCGTAAAAATGCATATTTAAAACACTCTAAATTGTTACAAAATGCGTTTTATGATTGTCACCTAATGACACCTATGCATTATATATGTTAAAATGCTAAAAAGATTCGCTAAACTTAGGCAGAGCGGAGGATAGCGGGTCGGGTTGGGGTCCTGACCCCATGTGTCTTTGGCATAACAAAAATAAGTGATTCATTATGAATACCGAAAATTCGATAGATTAAACATGGACAATATAGACAATATAAATGGATTAGTTTCTGCAAATACGTTTCAAGAGAAAGTATATATTTCCTCATAACAACATTCTAGTGAGTCATAATCAAAAGTGCCATTACATTAAAATGGTCAAATAAATCCCGTGTATATTGAAAAATGAATCAATTCCAATACATCAGAGACCTCCGTTTCTATGTGAAAACTGTAAGACAAAAAAACAGCTCCCTCCGTCCGTTGTATGTAGGATTTAGGACAAAAGCATCATGGAGTCCTACACTTTATTAGTCATCGCACCATCAAATAGGAAAGCGTAGCAATTAACTGTAGTGGGCCAATCATTAAACCTGCACTGCGTTTCACGATTTTCGCATCGTATCCTCTTTTGATAAACTTTTTAACCAATTTTACAAATATTTGATTGAAATAAAGGGTATGTTCAATTTTCCAAATTTTATAAACTACATCTCCATAGTATTCCGGGTGTGTTAGTCTTTTAGTTTTAAAAGTGTTTTAAGGGTCGTATTGTATTTTTCTAATGATCTGTAGTAAAATTAACTAAAAGCTTTCCGTAGCCTATGATAACGGTAACCCTTTTGTAACAATTTCTTGGTTATATGAAGATTTCTGTTATTAAAATCATCTACCTTTGAGCAAGCTCTTGCAAAACGAATAAGCTGTGAAATGTAGACACCGTATGATGTTGCTCGAGGGACATCTCCATCAAGATGGGGGAAAGTTGACAATTTCAAAATTAAAATTGTCCCTTTTATCATATATTTCCGTTTCTAGATTATTATACACAATTCTTAAATTTAAATCCAGAAATGATGCTTCTAAATCTGAAGCCTTGTTAAGCTGTAACTCTTAAGGGTAAATATATTTCACCATTTCTGAAAGAATTGGAACCACTGCCTTACCCTTGCATGATCGTAAGAGGCGACTAATAGGGTCGTAACACTTGGTTTTGCAGTAATTCTGTGATTCCAGCAGGTATGCAAATTTTGGGGCAGTTGGTTCCCATCGGGATAGCAATTACTTGTCTGCAAGTTTGATAAATATATTATCTAGTAGAAGAATTTGGAGCTTCACAAACCTGATCACAACTCCATAGGTTTTATCTCTTAACTGCACTGTTAGAAAAGAATGCTCTAGTTTCATTGCAAGTCAGATAATTAACGTTTTCTCTTGCAAATGTTTTCTCAATTAAAGCTACTAGTTTGTCTTTAATAAAATTATGTTGTAAATTAGTATAAAGAGTAGAAAAATCATAAGTACGTATCTTCGAACATTTGAAGTGTTTGTTTTTTAGCTTTTTGATAACACCTCCAGAGTTCTTGATGGACCCAAACAGATTAACACCCGAGTTCTCATAACTTTGGAGTAATACTTCTGTACGTGGTCTTTAATTGTAGTAAGACAAGAAGTCAAAAGTACAGAAATGTTTTTTGTAGTGCATAAGGTTGAATTTGCAATGAATCGAGCTTTATATAGAGTTTTGTGAAGTTTAGGAATCCAATAAAGAGTAGGGAGCTTCATTTGATTGTCGTCAAGTGCGACATTAAAATTTATACAATAATTTGCATGACTTTTTGCAATAGTTTCCTCATCTAGTTGTGATAACTGGTAAGTTTTTGTATGTTTCAGTTCATTTTGTAATACTTCTGTGTAGTAATAAGCAATTTAATAAGCAATTTATCATTTGCAGTTACCTTTTTTTCTAACTGAGACTTATTCAGGTTTTATTTACTTATATTTCCCTGTAATGTGTATGGGCAAGAAAGATATTTTAAAGCTATGCATTATAAATAAAACATGCAAAATATAATATCATTTACGCATTACAGCAACCAAGTCCGCGGCAGAACTTACAACAAACATGGCAACAACTCAAGCTACATCAAGTCATGGAACAACAGGTACAACAGGCACGCCTTCTTATATGCCTTTTTATTGTAATTTTTGTGTCTGTTTGTAAAGGTGTAGGAATATATCATCAAAACATAGAAATGTTTGATAAAAAACAACATCTTTACCAACAATCTACCTGAACATTACATGTTCTGTCGTACTGTACCGTACAAAGGATACTTGAAATAATCTGATTAAAAATGAATGCCATTTGTAAAGAAATAAAAACAAACTATTGCTGAAAGCTACGTTACACCTAGTTATGTGAAATTTTAAAAGTGGGAAATTATTGCAAATGTATCAAAATGAACATAAGTAACAGTTCTTTGTATCAAAATGAACATAAGTAACAGTTCTTTGAAAAACTATCTATCTATCTATGTATCTGTGGTCCTGGGACGATCTGTATATGAAAAGAACTGGAACCACTGCCTTACCCTTGCATGATCGAAAGAGGCGACTAATAGGATCTTAACACATTGTTTTGCAAATTTTGATTCCATACCTCATGTTTTTATTTCGATGTAAATGAGATGTGGAACCAAAATTTGTAGTCCTGTTTAGCGCCATAAAACCTATACTGTGTTGGTGCGCCGTAAAAATCCAAATAAATGAATAAATAAATAAATAAATCTATCTATCTATCTATCTATCTAAACGCTTAAACTCAGTAGCCGGAGCTTTCGACCTTTCGGCCTTCTTCAACAGCTTTTATTTAACAATAAATAAATAGATAAATACAAAATGTTACTTTTAATTCTAAATGAGTATTTAAAAAATTTATTAAATATATCTGTACATTTGAACGCGTAGCGCAGATCTTCATTTCTCGGCATTATTGCCAAAGAACAAGTTACCACTATGACATAATTTTTACTAAAAATCTCAAGAGTATCTTTTGTTTCTTAGAGAAGTCACGCTACTTGTCTTAGTTTCAGAAAATACAAAATATAGACAGAAGTATGTAACCATTTGCTTGCGTTTGAGTGTATGTATTCAATACCATAGGCGAAAAGAATACCGTTCATTATCAAAACCACATGAGTAAATCATACAAAATATTTGGAAAACGCTGACTTTTTTTTTTTCAGGCGGCGCACCAGGGTGTTTCACATAAATATAAGTCTTCGAATGTATTTCAAACAATTCTTGTGCATGCCGTCCAAATATCCAGTATACGTCAGTCCATTTCATAAACATTGATTTAAACAATAGGGTCGTTTTCAGAGAATGTGACTGACTCATAAAGCCGAAAACCAAGTCTTTTGGCAACATTTGAAAATTGATGTATCCATTGTACATATATCTTTGAAAATCCTATCTTTAAATGTATGTGGTTTAAAGTAGAAAGTCTATACACCGAACTTTATTGAGTTACTGCAAAAATATAATATTGTAGGTCTGCAAGAAACAAAACTAGATCATTTGGATTAAACTGACGTTAAGAATTTTGACTTTTACCATAAGTGTAGGAAGCATATTGTTAGAAATGGACAGAAGTCAGGTGGACTCTTCTTACTTGTTGATAAAGACGTATCAAAAGATGTAAAAGTGATAGAAACAGATTGTAAACTGTTTTATGGTAAAATATTTCTAATCAGCTTTCACAGTCAGATAGCGATATTTTGTGCGGTGTTATCTATATCCAGTATTCAGAATACTTATCTGAGGACCCCTTTATGGAGATTCAATCCGATTTGATTAATATTACGCATAATTATAATGCATTATGTCTTTTTGGGGATCTGAACCCGAGAAGTAATGCTTGAAGGACTATATTGTTGTAGATAAATATTTGTTTCAATTCGCAAGATTTAGATGATATATATGATGAGTATAATGTTGAAATGACAAATTTTGATTCCTCCTCAAGTGTATACAAAACAGGTGAATACTTTGTATATTTTAACCGGACGAACTAGGGGTAATATACCAGGAAAAGGTACATACAAGAATGTTAGTACTGTAGATTATTTCTTATGTACATCAAATCTGTCTAAAATTTTATGTTAATTACAAGTGATAGATTTTTGTCCTATATATTCTGATGCACTGATATCGAACGTTTTTCTCGTGGGCCAAGTCAAAAGAATGAAAGTCGTAACCCAGAAAATGGGCAAAGCTTGAGCTATACCATAATGTAATACTATCATTCAGGAAACTTTTTTATGGATGATGTCGCTCTGAGCAACATGCCAGTAAAATCTGATGATGATTTTAAAAACGCTGGTGTCTAATGAATACAATTAGCACTGCATAGTAATAACGCTGATTTGGATGGTGAAAACACTGAAAAGGAAATTTATGTGACATTTCTTATAATAATGCCTGAATAATCAATAATTAATGCCTGCAATAATCAAAATTTATTTTGATTGTCAAATAATGCTACGCTATGTATTATGTACCGAATAAAATGTAAAACGTAGGGGTTGATGTACCCCACCCACCACATTAGTGCATATGCTTATGTGGGAAATCTTAAGAACTTTAATCCTTTATAAAGGAACAAACCCTTATTTTTTACAAAAAGAAAACAAACTGAATGAAAATGTCTCATTTCTGGGCGATTTGCATACTAGCAGACCTATTCTTTGCTAGTGTAGTAGAAATGATGAAAGTGTTGCAAAGCTGACCGCAAAATTTTCAAGGAAGTTCCCTGTGGGGAACATCAAAAGGAAAGCAGATCAAGCATTATAAGTCTTTATTAAAGATTACAGCTATTTCTTATTAATCCGAAATTATTATACATATGAGTTAATGTAACCAAAACTTTCCTATTCTGATAATTTTAATACTCTTCTACTACTGTTTGCAGATCAAATTGCCCTTTCGCCTTTTGTTAAATCGATAGACTTTTACCTTTACGTCACAAAAGCAGCGATGCTGAAGCTATTTTTGGATCTCGTCTATACAGGTAACTCCGCCTTTCCGATACGAGTAAAAAAAGTACACTGAATAAACTTGTTTACATTGGCTGCATGACCGAGAAATGCTGATTTAAATTAGTTTAAACATATTTTATTGCTGTTTTAAATACTGTTGGAAAGGATGTGAATGTAACAGATGTAGGCCTACTAGATCTAATCTTCATTTAAAATTTTGCCACAAAGCACACTACATTTAGGTAGCGTGGATGTGAAAAAAGAAACCCTCTTATACGTTACAGGCCTTTTTCTGCCTAAATTTCAGTACCTTTTGCTGCAGACTTTTCTTTTAAATAATGTATCTCGTGTTTAGTTTTCACATTAATTATAAAACGTGACGGACTCGAGTAGTTGGATTCGCTCGTCATTGACTGAAGGGCATAAGTTCGATTCCCGAAACCGACCATGCCTCTTTAGTTGAAAAAAGTCGGCAATTTCTTACGAAATATGTGAGTCTTAGTCTAACTAATTTGATGCGATCCTAGGGAACAGTTACGAGTTGTTTTCTCCACTCAAAAGAAATTGTCATCACTAGATTTGGGTTTATATGCTGATTTTGTTGCGAATATGAGATAGATTTAAATTCAAATGAAACATACATATATCTAAAGGTTGTCCAAATTATAATTGTACTCAAAAGTTGAATATCGTTTTATTTTTTGACCGGTCGATATCCCCTTTCTGTAGACAACGTAAAATATCAAAATGTAAAATCGGTCTACCCGAGGTCTCATTATTTAGACAAATCAAAAGGGGGATTCAGTTCCTCATTAATTTATGTAAAAATTATCATAATTCCTATTAACACGATTAAAGTTACACATATGTGCAAATAATAAAACAAATAACTTTACATGACGGTGTATTGTGTACTGTGATTTATCCTCAATTATTTTGATGCTTTTCGAGTAACCGTCAAAAATGTAAAACAAACTAAACGTCGAAATATTTTGACTTGTGTGTCTTTAACTGGTTCTTTTCAGGAACATAGACAACCGAAGACAAGGTTTATCAACTGCATGTATGTAAATAACTGAAATAGTGTTTAAACAACTCAATATAAAAAGTAGATAAATTTACATACACGTAAACCCCACCAAAAAAAAAAGCTAGATCTATAATGATTATATGATTATGGAGTTAGATTTGCGATAGTTGAGCTACGGAAGACTGCAAAAGTTTGAATATCAAATAAATCAGTTTTTATAGATATGACAATTAGACCTACAAGTGTTGCACAGCTTGAAGGTTCAATGATAACTTTCTATAAAACCTTGTATACCTTGCGTGGTTGGAAATTTCGTCGATAATATGTGTCATAACAAACAAAAAACGCTGTTTTCATTTGAACGTATTCTATATTCTACTTTTAAAACAACATATCTATTATCACCTTATTGCATTTTACAATGTATGCATGTACGGCGATACTTCAAAGATAGAGTCAGAGCGCGCGCTTTGTGTGACGTCAAGATAAAGAAAAAAAAGTTTCACGACAAGGTGATTGAATAATTTATTGTGGATGAGGTGGGGTTAACCTGTCAGGATTACTCCAAAAATTGCTTCAGCTTCACCGTTTTTGTGACGTAAACGTGCAACTCTATCGATTTCAAAAAAGTTGAAGGGGCAATTTGATCTGCAAACAGTAGTATGTTACCTTAGGTTTTTAGTAGTTATTACGTACGTAGTAACTAAATCACCCAAATTTGAAGTTTGTTAAAGAACAAAGGTTATTTAGTTACACAGACTATTCAAATTAAGATGGCCTTCATTTTCCAAATTTCCAAATAGCTGCCTTGAATTCGATCAAACATGAACATATGAAAGAGGTTTAGCTCTTCAAAAGTCAAAGCTATAACAGAAATCACCTGATATTGATTTAAACATGTTACGCTCACAAAAAGACCCTCTGAAACCGGTTACACGTACATATATTGATAAGCTCCGACTGTTCAAATATTCAGTAGTTTAAAACAAATCAAATACGTTTTCAAGGGATTGAAGTTTTAATAAAGATAAATCTAATAACGACAATGTCTTGTCATTTTCAAACTGGCGGCGGGAAATAAATTTGCAAACATACATATGGATGAGTTCTAAGAAGTCATCTTTTGTTAAGTTAATTCCAATTGAAAACTACGTTACCAAATATGACCTATTTCTCTAGTCTTATTTACGATGATGCCATTTTCAAAATACATTACAACAATACATTTTGAATGCTGCTTTTATATCTTTTAAAACTAAACATGTTACTCTCAGTTTTTATTCTAAGGATTATGAATGCAGCTATAATGTAATATTAATTTGTATCAGATAGATGTTACTTAAACATTGTATCCTAGAAAAATAAGTAGAAATGGAGAGTCAAACATATAATGAAATTGTCACTTTCTTTTAAAAGTCAAGTGAAAAAGATCATTGTAGTTATGTTTTCATAAACATTTGAAAGGATTTTTTTAGTTTATGATTAAATGCAGATTGCATTTTTCCGTCACAATTTAGCTAAATATTTACGACCCCTTTTTAAAGGAAAATGCCATATCTGATTACGCCAACGGGAATGAGCATATACAGTTCTTAACCTATATGGTGGTGCTTGAACGTTTGTTGATCTGTTTTGTTGGAAATAGAAACTTTCAGATATGTCACAATGCCAAAATCCCTTCAAAAACCTTTCTATGCGTAAGCCATTGAAAAAGTGCCAAACTTTTATGAATACATCTATAGTCATGCATTTGCTTGACATTATGAGATTCACAGCTATTAATTGAGGTCGTCCTGGAATCAGGAAGTTGTGCATCGCATCTGTTTGTTGTTTGATCGTATGTGTAATACTAATTGGTATATTTATTATTGATATTTAAAGGAACGTATGTTTCAATGCATTTTAGGATGTAGCATAATGATACTACTACAAAAAACAACAACAACAAAAAAAAAACAAAAACAAAAAACAACAACAAACAAACAACACTTAACTAAAAGAGTTATTACAAAATATGTCAGAAAGACATCAATGCACCACTGGCGTATTCCAAACAAATGGTGCATACTCTGTAAGTATGTACATATACATTTACGCATGCATGATGAACTATTCTGATACTGATTCTAAATAGTTACTTCTCGCAACCTCTTACATCAAAGTTTAGAGTATATTTCTGTAATATGGTGTACATTTATGTTATAATGTGTCTTCTTGTGTAGTTCTGAAACATACGTTACCGAAGTTAGATAAAGGTAGTTACTTGACTTAATGTTTTAAACAAAGTTCCATACCGAGTTAATCTATCTGTGACAGTTGAAATACATCATTTTTTGAATGAACTAGTTTATTTTGTATTTGTTAATAGTTTTAAAAGTAGAATGTTGCATTTTAGTAATTGGCTCACAGCTTCTATATATTTAGACAATATGTAATTAATTACACACGTAAACAATTTGCCCAAGCAACTAAGGAGTGTAATGATAGGTAGGTGAATTTCTGGCTTTAAAATATCGTCTTTGTTTCTGTAAATGGGAATAAAATCTATGTCTTACAAAGTGAAAGTATTTACGATAGCATTAGACTTATTTGACTCATATATCACATCAATTTTAAATTACAGTTCAGAATTTTGCGATTTTCCCGAGCAGATAATATTGAGAAAGTGCACAGAATGTTTTTAAAGAGGACACTTACTGTAAAAATGGCCTAGAATAGCTTAGCCTTGTACGTGGAGATAGGGAGATATATACATATAAAGTATACAAAACATTATTACTATAAAAAAAGCTATTCACTAGTTTGAACCAGTATTTAACAATTTTGACTTTTCTATTGATAATAAGAGGATCTCTCCACGTACAAGGCTAAGCTATTCTAGGCCAAATTGTTTACGTGTGTAATTAATTACATATTGTCTAAATATATAGAAGAAAATATTTTTTGCACAGCTTCCGAGCCGGATTTAGGAAACAATTCAACATGTTAATACTTCATCATTTGATTCAGTACCAAAGTACTAACAGGGAAAATTGTTCTGTGCCTTTATTGACCTTAAACAAGCGTTTGATACAGTATGCCAAAACGAATTTTGGCAAAGGCTTTTGAATCATAATATTGATGGCACATGTCTGATACTAATCCAAAATATGTACCAAAATATAGAATCGTGCGTTAGAATGAAATCTGAAATCTGAATGTTCGCAATATTTTTACATGCAATGTCGGCGTTCGACTGGGAGAGAACCTCTCACCTCTTTCGTTTTCATTATATCTAAAGATCTAAATGATTTCTTTTTCCAAAATAACTTTGAAAATGGTGTTATTATTTCAAGCTATCATACGATGCAATACGTGAATTTTTAAATTCACTCATGCATTTTTCCACAGTTATACTATTTTTAGAATCAGAATCAGGTATGCAGAATCTTTAGACCTTTAAGCCCAATATTGTGATCAGTGGAAACCGACAGTAAATACCTTAAAGTTTAAAATAATAATTTTCTCTAAATGACGTCAACCTAGCTATAATTTCTTTTCAAAAATGAACGTATGGAAAAAAAAATGATTTCAAATATTTGGGTATTTTGTTTAATAGATGTGGCTCTTTTAAGTGTAAATCTCAAGCAACATGAGCTATGTACAGGTAGGTTAGAAATTCACATCGTTTGGATCTCCCGGTTGATATTCAAATTGACATTTTTAATAAAACTATCAAGCCTATAAGGATCTTACATGCCTGCCAGTGTAAGACGGGGGTTTTCCCTACCCGAGGGACAGTGTGGAATGGAAAACCGAGCGTTAGCGAGGTTTTTAATCCAAACTGTCCCGAGGGTTGGGAAAACAGCTGTCTTACACAGGGAGACATGTTAGATCATTTTTCTTACCTATCACGTTCAAAATAAATCGTGCAGACGAATAGATTTGGGTATTTCCTGACATAATCTATATAGTTTATGACGTCACAATAGTGCCAGTATAATGTGACGTCACCTTAGTGCACGCTATTTTAGACAAGGCTTTTCCCTGGAGAAAGACAGAAATATATATCCACGGCGCGTGTTTGGACAAATATATACTTTCCCCGCTAGGTAGGCAATAATATTTTATCATACGGCTCTGAATTTTGGGGAACAGGAAATAAAGACGTAATCGAACGAGTACAGTTGAAATTTCTAAAATTTCTTCCAAAACGTAAATGATCAACACCGGGTTACACGGTATATATGTGATAATTGATAAATTAATTTATGCTCTTCAGTGAAATACTGAAATTTATCAGTGAAATAATAGTGATATTTTCACTGTTCCAAATAGTGAAAATATCATTTTTATTTTTAACTGATACGGAACTACACTTGAATGCGAAAGAATATGAATTATGAATAAAAGAAAATTTCTTGAAAAAAGTACTTCAATAAAGATATAGATGAACAGAAATACTAACAGGATCCTAAATATGTACATTCTATTATTATAGAATGTAAAAGAAATCAGAAAACGTAATAGAACTATAACAGTTTTTCTACAAAGATATCCTGACGTTACGACATTATGACGTCATGATGCAATGCATGTGACGTTGCGCGGAAAAACTGGATCTAAGTTTGTTAAAACAATTAAAAGTGCATAAAATTAATCGAACATTTGTTTGTTTCAGTGTAAGATCGAAATATATTTCACTCGCGAACACCATAATTTTACATTTTGACGAGTGGCGCATCCACTCGTAAAAATATTGCATTTTAACGTTCACTCGGTAAAATATATTTCGATCTTTCACTAAAGCAAATAACTATCCTCTATTTTTATTTCAGCAGACGCATGTTACACATAGAGATTTACTAAACATACTTATATATACGTGCGTATTTAAATCTTGGCAATTTATTTTAACGTCGGTTTTTCTGATTTTCATGCCACATTGTGTTGTTGAAATCTAATGATGTATCTATTTAACCTGCCTTTGTTGTCATCAATGGTATGGCGGTTGATTAAAAGATTATACTTACTTATGTAAGTTTGATCTGCGTTTTTCTAATAGCATTATTGTTTTCGTACAATATCAATAAAGACGCATTTTCTTTTTATTTGATCACCTGTCACAGTAATGACAGAGTGAGCGTTTGTAATAGCCCTTCGTCCGTCGTTAGTCCGTCCGTTCGTCGTCTGTTTGTCCGTCATCCTTCCACATTTTTTTGTGAACACGATAGAGACCACATTTTGTTATCAATTTTAATCAAACTTGCACGTAACTTGTAATGGCTTTTTATCTCTGTTCCTTTCGAAAACTGGCCAGATCTTAGCATGTGAACACGATAGAGACCACAATTTGTAATCAACTTTAATCACACTTGCACACAACTTGCTAGATCTAATCATGGGTTCCAGAGTTATGATCCCTTAAAGGGCCAAAAATTTGCTATTTTTTTACCGATAGAGACCGCATTTTGTGATCAAACTTGCACACAACTTTAATTGGCATTATATCTCGGTTCCTGTCGAAAATTGACTAGATCCCGTTATGGGTTCAAGCGTTAAAGCCTCTTAAAGGGGCTAAAATTCGCTATTTTTGTCCCAACTTTCTTGTTTTTTTTTTTTAAGATACAGCTTTGAAATTCGTATGACATGTACAGTTTTGCATGCCGATCTTAAAACTGACTTTCAGTGACCATGAATTTGACGTACTGACCTACTTTCTTGCTTTTAAAGATTTAGCTTTGGAATTTTGGTGATATGTACAGTTTTGCACATCGATCTCAAAACTGACGTTTAGTGGCCATGAATGTGACCTATAGACCTATTTACTTGTTTTTAAGGTACAGCCTTCAAATTTAGATGACATGTACAGTTTTACTTTAAACTGACTTTCAGTGATCGTCAGTGTGACCTACTGACTTTCATGTTTTAAACTACAGCAAAAAGATTTGGACCACCTGTAATATTTTGTTACAGATTTCAAAATAATCTTGCATAATCTTTACCCTGACCTTTTTTTTGTTTTTAAAGCTTAAGCTAAGAAATTTGTTCATGCAGTCAACTTTATTCAGGCGAGCGATATAGGGTTATCAAGGCCCCCTTGTTTGCAGATTGTGGGTGGTTGCTACAGCCAACGAATGGAAATATCACTTATGCTCAAAACATGACAACATATGGGTCTAAAGCTACATACACGTGTGATGAAGGATATTACATTAATGGATCACAGACAATACAATGTGAAGCGTCAGGACATTGGAGCACTAACGAAACACGTTGTCAAGTAAAAGGTAACAATGTCAAAAGTATTCATTTCAAAATAAATCAGTTTAGATTTTTTTCAGTAAAATCCTATTATGACAGCTAGCAATTAAAACAATGTAACTATAAATAATTCATGTTTGACAAAAAATTAAAGCTGTTAAGTCAGTTTTGTATGATAAAATTCGGCCAATGCAGTCTTTTGTTCATGGGAAGGATACAAGCAAACCTATTTTAGAGACATTTAAATGTATCTATATTAGCTGAATATATTCTTTGCAGTTGAATAAATCATTCCAAAACAGCCAAACTACACGACGTTTTATTTTTCTGGTCTGTGGTGCACGCTAAATTAATATTTAAACCTATTTATTTACTTAACTGACGTATGAAGAATTAGTTTGCCAAGTTTCGTTGAAATCATTCAAGCAGTTCAAGAGTAACAGAGTGGAAACGAAACACACTCATATGACCTTTCACTCCTAAGTGTGACCTTGACCATGAAGCTAGTCATCCGAAACAAGCGCTCTGCACGTCGTCTCAGTGTGGTGAACATTTGTGCCAATTTTTTTGAAATCCTTCAAGCAGTTCAAGAGTAACAGAGCGGACAGGAAACACACTCATATGACCTTTGACCCCTAAGTGTTACCTTGACCTTGAAATGACACATCCAAAACATGCGCTCTGCTCGTCGTCTTGGTGTAGTGAACATTTGTGTCAAGTTTCTTTGAAATCCTTCAAGAGGTTCGCAATTTACAGAGCGGACACGACATTGCTAACGGACGGACGGACGGACAGACGGACACCGGAACCATAACATTATACGTCCCTTCGGGCGTATAAAAATGTATATCCATACTCTTTATTATCTACACTATTGAAAAGTATTTTATTCTTTTTTCTTTTACAGATAATTATAAACGAATTAACAACCAAAATACATGTACCTAAATCATTTAGATCCTGAAAATAATATTTTGTACTGCATTGTGTAAATTGATTATCTTTGCCTAATAAAAGCTTCCCATACAAAATTTGTAGCAAAACGTCATGTAGTTTGTGTTCAGACCCTGTGTTTTATTCATAGAAGATAACTCCTTTTCAAATTTTGTATAATTATGTCCCTTTTCTTTTCAAAACACTGGGTAATCAGAGCAAAGACTGATGTTCAAAGTCAGAATATATAACAGAATTATAAAAAAAAAATCTAGTCGGTAGCCAGACAAAACGGTATGAGGCGCTGCAGCGTTCGGATAAATTATTTCATCGGCATGGGGATTCTGTCTACAGACAGGATTGTCCTAAAAAACCGGTAGATGAATTTCCAATCCCTATCATTTGAATGCTTTGTACATCCAAAAATGTTGATCTGTGTCCAAGTTGTTATATCTGACAAAAGAAATCAGTTTATATCAATCCAAATTGCTTCTAATCTATTAAACAGTACAATGTCAAATAAAATCATTACTGGTCCAGTGCCTAAATCCGGACATTTTTGGTGGGTTTTTGACAGTAACTTTGCATTATGAAACCACACGTGCACAAAATGGTTCTTTATAAATCTCTTTGCAAAACAACAAAATCGTATATTGCTGATTTCATCATAGAAAGGTCACCCGAATTGGGCCATTATAAGCTGTCAAAATTGACATTCAGAGTGTTTAAATATTCGGACACTATTTGGGTATAAAATGCAACGAATATGTGCACCCAAAAATAACAATAAGCACGACTTCGTTTAAAATAAAGCAGTCAAATACAGTCCTGTAAATATATACAAACATCTCCGTCCGAATAAAACTTTATTACCTGTTCATCACGTGATCATATAGACTAGTTTCTAACTTTATATAATTGCCAAATATAACAATAATATAATAAAATTTATCTGAACAAAAATTAATGTTTAAAATTATTCTTTCTTACATGCAGATTCTGTCGCTGTCGTTATACATTTTGACACAACTACGGGGATCATTATAATGACACTGCGCCGATTTTATCTAACGAATTGCTTTCCTTGTCTGCAAAATGCTGGCATTTTTTCTATTGAATTAATTGATATATAACAGTAATTGGTTAAATCTTTTAAATAAATACTGAGGGTAGTACAGAATTCTAAAACATGTTTTTACGTCAGTTTCGATCAGCAAACAAAAAGAATCGTCTACAATGGCAGAATATTTTTCTTATTTAATCAGTACCTCGTCGCACCTCAATAAACTGGCGCGCGCTGTATGACGTCATCCCCACACAATGTTCACTTTATGCGGTGCGGATATTTGAAGGTAGTTTTCTCTGAAAAAGCTTACATTCGTATACTGTTGTTGAGAGCTGGTCATCAAACCTTTCGTTTGCGTCGATCCTGTTCATTTCAGTAAAAAAATCATGATCGTAAAGCATTTTTAAACGGTGTCCGAATTATTAAGCACTGTCCGGATTTAGGCTCTGAACCAGTATGGTAGAAATATTGATCTACGATTTATTTTGGCTTAATATAACATTAAAGTTTAATATCGTTTGTGTTTCAACAGTTAAGACATTATAGCATATATAGATGCATTTTCTGCCACACATATACATCTTAGCCTATTCTGCAAGGTTTAAATTTAAATATTCGTTTCATTTAATGTAATCCAAACCAAACATTTTGACTGACCTCCATGTCTTATCAAAAATCAGTATCTGATTACAAAAAGATTATCAATATTTTGAATATTGTGTCGTCCTTGTAAAAGCATTCATTATTTCTGGTTGTGAAATTGGCAGTCTTAGAAAAAAACATGCTGTGAAATCTTTTTCGAAATATAGCAGGTATATCAATAAGTTAACGCAGCTATTTAAATTTGATTGAACATAGTCAGTTACAAAATATCTTTGTACTTGTATTTGTTTGACTGCTGGCAGTTTTGCATACTCAATTTTTAATGTAAGTATTCATTAACTCACGCATGTGTTTTATCGACACTGTGCAAAGGGTTTACTGCATGCCACTTTTTGTAATTAATTCTGCAAAGTGATTGTATACTTGAAGTATTTCATATTGGTTCATAGATTGTCAAACGCCTAAATCAGTACGAGACGGCTTTATTGAAACTCCAAATGGAACAGAATTTGGTGCTGTGGCCGACATTTCCTGTAATCCTGGATATACATTACATGGAGACAACTTTACAAAGTGCATGGCGGATGGCTCATGGGATACATATTCTGTTAATTGCACGCTGAATGGTAAGGAACAAGTTAATATTATACTTTTTACTGACTGTATAATTATATCCCCACCGAATTTTGCTTGAGGGGGGCCTATACAGGAATCACTTCGTCCCGTCCATCCCAGTCTCTGTCCTGTCCGGTCCAGTCCCATCTGGGGAACCAGTATTGATATCATGTCGAAACTTGCACTATATCTGTATATCTGTAGTTAGTCTTATCAAAAGACACATACCAAGGATCATAACTCTGATTTTCGTTTCATGAAAATTGTCTGCCCTTCTCAATTTGAAAATTTTCCAAAACTTGACATTTCTTTCAATATGTTTAAAATAAATCTACACTTCTGATTGCATAGTCACACATACAATTGAGATCATAATAGTACTTTACACACCAAGTTCTGTAACTCTGTCTGTTATTCTGACAAAATCCTTCCCCTGTTTACTTAATTCTCTTAATCAAATGTATTGCACTGAAACTTGAAAATTGATTGAATGGTCCCATATATGTGTGACTTTTGTTTTGACGAATTCATTTCCCTTTTTTCAGTTTGAAAATGACCAAAAGTTGAAATTTATTGTATTAAAAATCTATCCACGCATCTGTCCATGCATTTGATGGAAAATTCACACAAACCTTTAAAAAGATTATATCGTTAGTTTTCATATCACCTTTATAACACTACCTTTTGTTTTGACAAAATAATTTACCCATTTTTCCTGAGAAAACACAGTTAATTTGTTGATGTTTTTTTTCAAAAAAGGTTTAGCACTGACGTCCAAAACAGATTGTAAGGATCATAAAGCAAGTTCATGTCCAAAGTCTTATAATTTTGATTTTGATTTTATTTTGACAAAAACATTCCCTTTTGCATTTCATTTGCGCATTAATGCATCTTCAAGCAATTTGGAATATCATAATTCAATTGTAACCTTAAGTTAAGTTCCACTGATTTGTCAAATTACTCTCCAAATTACTCGGACATCTTAGGAAGTCATTGTCAAATTTATTGCTTTCTTTCTAAATCGCAGAAGATAATGGTTTTGCATTGAAATGTAACACAACTTTTATGGTTCATGAGGATGTTGGGATACCAGGTAGCAAGTCCCATGTTTCTGACATTAAATCTACTGAAGTGAATTTAATATAACCACATATGTTTGAAGTTCAGTCAATAGGTTAGACCTCTTGAAGTATCTCATAATACATTAGGTGGGTGGGATATGATAATGCATATGTTTATTGATAGAGCTTCAAGCGCCTGTGATATTACATTGTAAAGAGGAAGACCATAACTCAGCCCAGAATAATGATTAAGCCGTCTCTTTTTAAGACCTTTCTTTGAAAAAAGGGAATAACTTTGGATTTACTAAAGGAAATTTGATATCTCTGAACACTGTGAATGATAAGGAAACGTAACAAGTCCTATATGTTAGTTTTGTACACAATTGTGTCCCGTTCTCATTGTATTAATTTTTTCACATTTTCAGTATTGAAGAAAATGAAAGGATATTGATATAGTTTGATATAGTAATGTATGTCTAAGAGAAATTGAAAGACACAGTTACCATAAATTTGCCATGGATACTGATACTATTTTCTGTCCCGTTTTACTTCTTTTCGATAGTTTCAAAGAAATAAAAAGGAAAGCAGAAGAACTGTATCTCTTTTTGATCGAGAGATGTGAAGATGTCATTCTGTACCTTTATCAAAGTCGACTCAGTTGAATGAAACTTTCTGTATGCAGACTGCAGTCCTTCGTGTAGCTTATTTTCACTCAGGTGTCACTCAAGACGCGCTTCTACTACCTTTTCTAAGATATTTGAAATGAAAGGGAGATAAGACACAGGTCTGTAGTTTTTGAGAATATTTGGTTAAAGACCTGGTTTCTTAAGCAGAGGTCTTATCCTAGCTCTTTCAATCTCTTTTGGTACATAACCTAATTTCACTGATCACTGATGTACTTATGATTTTTGTTATAAAAGACAAGAGCTCATCAAGATTTATTAAAAACCATGTTGGTCAGGTTCACAGGATTTGTTTGGAGATTTGTTCTACCTCTTCTGTCTTTGCAGGAGCTAAATTAATAAGACAGTTTGCTACTTATTGGTGTTCTGAACAATGCACGTCTGCTGAATCACAATCAGTTTGGCTATGCGAAATATGTCATTCTTAATGTTTTCAATTTTCTCGATGAAAAAGTCACAAAACTTCTGAACAAGTTCCTTTGAGGACGAGCTGGAGGGATTGGCAGCATGATAACTGTCTCCTAGTAGATTTTTGGTTATCTTTGGTGGGCCGATGGTCTAGTGGTAACACGCTTGACTGTCAATCCAGAGGTCCGGGTTCGAATCGCAGTCCAGGCACTGGAAATTTCTGAGATGCTCTTGAGTGTCTCCCACCTAACTAGAGGCCTGTTCTGGTTCTTCCCAGGAAAGACGGCTTCGCGTGTATCGGTGCTATATACACCGGGCACGTTAAAGAACCAGGCTGTCTATTCGCAAAGAGCTATGCTAAGTTAGCCGGACACGTCTGTATCTAAATCGTTCTCTCTGTCTGTTCGGGGGCTTTATCTCACCCTGTCCCTCTGGTCAGATCGCGCTGTGTCTGTACTAGTAGAGGATGAATGTCGCGACCTGTGTGGCTGCGTCTGCTATATGTAAAGCGCCTTTGAACGTGTTTATCATAAAAAGGGCGCTATATAAATCTGGTATAATAATAATAATAATAATAATAATAATCTTGGTCAAACTTTTATGGTCAGTGCCACAAAACTTTACCTTGTCAGAAAAGTAGTCAGATCGGGCCCGAATTAGGAGTTTATTTACGGTAGCACATTGATCCCTATAAAGTTGTTATTATGGTTATGTAACACCACAGACCTCTTTGCAGGTTTTACGTATAAAGAACTGAGTGCAGGGAGAGCGCAGATCTACGGATCTCGGGGTCGCGAGTTCGAGCCCTGGGCGAAGCGTATGTTCTCAGTGACAATTTGATAAAATACATTGCGTCTGAAATCATTCATCCTCCACCTCCGATTCATGTTGAGAAGTTGGCAGTTACTTGCGGAGAATAGGTTTGTACTGGTGCAAAATCCAGGAATACTGGTTAGGTTAACTGCCCGCCGTTACAAAGTTTTTCAAAATAGCCATACCAATTTAAAAAAAACAAACAACAAAAACCTCTCAATCAAAACGTACAGTACGCATATAAAAACCGTTACCAACAGATGTAGAACCTAACTATAAGGTAGTTCGTGAATAAATACCAAGTACTGAAATAAACTAAATAAGTAAAGTCAATGTTCTACTGTGATTCAATCTGCCAATGTTGTATACAACCTCAAGTTGATCATGTATACAAAGTTATTAACATATCTGATCAATTGATAAAAGTTCTGTCCAAAACAGAACGATTAAAGTCAATGAAATTAAGGGGACGTAGACTTTGAAATTAGAAAAAAGTGGGTGTTGGTATGATAAAATTTATCTGCAAAAAGTACAAAGTTTTGGTACATGAAATGAATATTGTTTAAACTGTTATAAGTACACAAAGGATTGTTCACTAAAATAAAAATGAAACAAATCTCAAACAAGAAAGTTACTGTTGAATTACATACGCTTATTGTGTACATTCAAAGTCAACAATTATTTTTTTATGAAAATAATAGTGCTTTACCTTGTCCAAACATTTATTAATATCCTACAGATTTTAATTTAAAAATAAACAGTTAAATAAATAAGTTCAATGTCTTTATTTTCATTTTGCATATGTAAGCTAAACACAGTATTTAGTTTGTTTACAAAATAGTGCATATGCAAAGATATGGTGGTGAATGAAAGCCACATTCCAAAGCTGAAAAGGTATATTCCCTTAATACATCAAACATGTATTGTTACAGAAGTCGAGTGGCTTGCAATAAGGGCCTAGAAAAGGTTCCATTATTTCTTTTCAACTTGGTATTCATGAACTACAATGCATTGAAATATAAAAACACATTCAACAGCTTTTGAAAATGTATTGTCTTAAAATCCCTAAATAAGGGTTGAGAGGTCCAATCAATGTATATATATGCAAAAGTAACTTTCTAATCTCATTAACAACACTTAGTAATACACCGCAGGAATGTCAATGATCAAAACTGGGCGAATATACAATTATCCTCACTTTAATGCCATTTATAATGTGTCCTTGAATTCTCCACCATACTTTTCATAAATCTGTTTGCACCGAGTTGCATGAGACTGCTGTCATTCACGTAAAAAACGGGGTCAGACAAGTTGTAAATGCAAAATCAGCTAAACGTAATTAATTGATAATGCAATTCAAGAAAAACTTTATCTCATAACGTAATTTTAAAACAAGTATGATGTTGTTTTAACAACTACACTTAGAGTGATCTGAGTAGCAGTCGGTTTATATGACTTTATTAATTCATTCTGTATTTTGTTATTGCTGTCAAAAAGTATAACGGAAGTGCCTCACAACTAAAAGCGAAAATGAGTTCGATTCGCAAAATAGTGCACTGTAAGTAATATTTTTTGATAAATATCCATAGAAAGTAATAATTTTCTGATATTAAAGACGAATTTCTGAATAGGATTCGTTATTTGATAAGAAATTATAAACATCGACAGGTTTTTTAAAAAAATCATGCACTTGCTGACACCTAAGTTGTCTCCCGTTTATTATTAGAGTTACCGTTCGTCCGGCGCAGTAATTTTGCAGTGAATCGCCGAGAAGTCGTGGGAAAATTAATCAAAGGCCTGAAGAGCCTGAGAGTCGGCTAATGATTGATGTACTGGTAGTATAGTCTACCAGTTTCAGTTTGTTTTTTTTTCCCAACTGAACAGAGATTTTGTTACAATTGATGAAATTGACATTCAATCGATGCCTAGTAAAACTTTGATTGACATTATACAAGTATTTAAACCCAATATATTTCTCTAAAATTGAAGAGTGGTTCGCAAAAACAAAAATGTTGAAAGTACAAACTACAATTTTACAGCTGACACTAAGATACTGCCCATGACTATATATATTTTTCCAGTAAACATTTGCATCCGGCATTACCAAAACAGGCAATTATCGGCTGGTATATATTCGCACATGATAAAATTTGAATATGACAATTTATATATTGAAATTCATAAGTTATAGCGCGGATTGTCACATACAATTTGTAACGGATGGACGAAAGAACTGCTCAGATATTTTACAGATAACTAGCCTGGCGATAACCGTGTCACACGCTAGGCATTGTTCAATCATATTATAAGTGATGTGAATTTAAAGTATACATACTTTTTTAGATAATGTAAATGTTGCTGAGTGTCAATATATAGTGTCATGAATGATTACACTGACAGGAAAATTGCGCATTCGAAACTAAGGGAAGTTACTCGGACTAGCTACCAATTTCGGAAAAGATAACCGATATTAATGAATGCAGTTCTTTTTTTAGTAAAAACCATCATTTATTCTATTTCAGACATGTTAACCCCTTCAAAACCATGCCAGTAGTCCCCAAGTCCATGCACTTTCAATTATCCATTTTGATTCATGTAGTAGAGATAGTACCTAAGTTTTTCAAATCATAGGTTTGAAGCTAAAAAGCTTTGAAATGAAGACAAATGTCTATATATTTCTCAAAAACAGAAATATAGACAATATTTTAACCAGAAATGTGGAGCTATGAGCATTTAATATTTTCATGTTAACGAAAATTTTGTGATCAAGGAAATGTAACTCTTCTTGAACATGGAGAGCATAAACATCAAAGGGACATAATATTGTCAATATTTTCTAATTGGGTGCATTTGATTTAACATTCAATTTTTATCTGGATTGCTAAATAACGATCCATGATACTGTGTGCTAAAAATTTAGAACATCTGGAACAGTCTATTAACAGCAAAACTACGCTTTAGCAGAATCTAAATAGTTAAGCTCTAACTGGGACTCGAACCCAGGACCTCTCACACCTAAGGCAGACACTCTACCACTTCCCTATAACAGCAGTAGCTAATAGCTATGCAGTTTAATTGCTGAATTACATTGCGTGAACTGGAACAATAATCGGTGAACTCCGGATTATCGGCGTATTCGCTTTGCTACTTAACGGCAATTTTTGTGTAAAGAAAAAATATAATCTAATGCTGCCAACGTCATAATCGGTCAAATTTGCCCAAATTTCTCTGACGTGTTGTTCAGAGTATGAACTTACTAACTGGTAGTACCAGTGAAATATTACTTACACTGAATCTTTTATATTTGCCCTTTTTGCAGCTGTCGAACGTCAAAGCCGGTGAGTTTTGTCCAAATATAAGTAATTTTTTTACCAGTTTTGAGAGGATTTCAACTGATGGGAAATTACAGTTCAAAACTAAATACCTTTCTGCAACACATGGAGTCATAAGCATTCACTGTTAATCAGTATTATGACTAAGATCGACTGTCATTCATTCATTTCAAAGTTTCATAGACAGAGTCCGTTGTTTACATTTTTATCGTAACCGGTGCACTTGTAAAAATCACTTTAGTTTGAAAAATCAAAGTATGCGAAGAGCTATGGTACGGTCTCTACAGATGGGCTGAAAAATGTTTGAGCCATTTTTACGTGGTCGTCAGCAAGGTGGGTGTGGGGAGGGGTGTTGCTTCCCGTTTTGAACTGCAGTCAGATTTTGAAATGGGCATTGTGGCAGGTGGTAAAAGGGCAAATGTATCAAACTGTAAAGTGGCAATATGGGGGGAGGGTGTGGGAGGATACCCCTTCCTGCAAGTAGGGTTTGGGGTATAACCACAAGAAAATTTTGAAAATGTAGACCCTTGATACAGCATTTGGTGCGATTTCTAACTGAGAATTTTATGTTTCACTTTCTAAATATAACCCAGATTCCTTTTAGTATTACAATATCCAAAGTATGAATGACTGTCACTTCATATTTTTACTTTCAGGCCATGCCTCAGGACTAGAATATAAGTCTGATATAGATTCTATGTATGTGTTATAAAAAGAAATTCTAGAATCATTTCTGTTACAATAATATCTATCATGTCTGTTACTTGAATGTTGTTATGACACGAAGACAGTTTAGCAGCAATTGGAAGTATCTGACATTGAAGTTTACGGTGATATTACCTCTTATTTAAATCATTACATAAAAAAATGTTTCGTTTCGTCAAACTTTACTCAAAGCATGGACGATCTACTTTCGATTTCAAAAACTACAAGAAAATACATTTTAATGTTTCGCCGATTTGTTTATTAAATAAAATCATTTTTAAAATCAGTAGTAATTAAACAAACTTTTCCCGATAATTTATCCGCTTACTGACTGCAACATTCAACCCATGTGTCATCATGAAACGCAGAATGGGTGACGGTTTCACTTTTTTTGCGACCTGAACCGTAAGCAAATTATCCGAACCAGTCAAAATTCCAGAAAGGTTACGATTTAGAACGAAGTTTTATGTAGACGTTTGCATTTTTCGCCACTCGCGATTTTGCATAATTTTGATCTGGCCGATCTTTGTAGTATTTTTTTCGGTGAACCGAAGTCCGTATTTTGAAGCGCAAAGTCGTAGAAGCGTTGTTAGGTCACGTGTGTTCGCCGACAAGTGCCCAGAATATAATTAGGATGCATCCGCGAAGGCTTGCGGAAGAATTAACGTACTGCACATATCTTATTCGGGCCATTTAAAATGAAGCTGTCATAATTTAATTTCACCGATGTGGTAAACTCTTTGATAAAAGGCCATTCCAATGCTTTCAGAGGTACCCGACTCAATAAAATACTAGCAGTATCTTCTGGAACTATATTTTGTCTTTCGCTGGATGTTACGCATGCTTGGTAAGCCTGCGCAATTCATGAAATGCACAGCGCAATAAATTTGTTATTTGCGCAATGATTTTAAAGACTATTTTTTAAAAATAGGTAACAAATGGATATTTGGCTAATAAGTTAATATGCAGTTTTTATTTGAATTTGTGAATATCTTAATTGCTATTTTGTGCCAAAAGGGCATGAAATTAGTCGCCATAATCATATGCGCAAATGTATTACCAAATCCCGCAGAATCGTTATGCGTGTTTATGCTTAATGAGTTACCGCGAAAGAAAATACGTAGCTTTATTAGAGTATTGCACAAATACACTTCATAAATTTGACAGATTACATCGTATATTGGTCATAGAAAATGAGACTGACATAACTGAACTTCATCCGATCAATGAACTATTTGAAATTAGAGACAATCTAATTGAACTACATCTATTCGTTGTGTTGTGAGGCCATTTAATGAGAATGAGAAATCAGGCGATAGCAAGAACTCGTCAAACGCTTTCAGCGTTTAGCCGACTCAAAAACCATGTAAATAAACTAAAATAAACCACTTTTTCAAGATCAATTTCAAGTGATGGAAGTTATGTATTTAACCCATCAGACCTGTGTAGCATCTTAGATATCTGACTAAGGAATTCACTGTGTAGAATGTCGTGTTATGCCCTTGCAATTCTAATCCCACTCTTATTTTTGTGCCCACCATGAGTGGTGGGCGCATATAGATTTGCTCTTGTCCGTCCGTCCGTCCTTCCGAGAATGTTGTGTCGCGCCTAGCTCCAAAGGAATTTAACGTAGAGTCACAAAACTTTACAGGAATGTTGGTCAGCATGTGTAGTTGTGCACCTGGGGTTTCGCGTCTGGATTCATTCAGTCGTGTAGGAGTTATGGCCCCTGACTTAGTAAAAATTTGGTCATTTTAATGTTGTGTCGCGCGTAGCTCCAAAAGTATTTGACCTAGAGTCACCAAAGTTCACAGGACTGTTGGTCAGCATGTGCAGTTGTGCACCTTGGGTTTCGCGTCCGGATTCTTTATTCTGTATTCAGATAATAACCGCTTTGCGTCTAAATCCACACCTCTCGAGGTAATTGCGCATAATCATCAGCTTTTGAAAGTTAAAATAAGAAGTTTTCTTCGTTGAAATAATTAGTGTAGATCTAAATATTGTCCTTGATAAAGAAACACGGCTGAATGACAGTATTTTTCAGTAACCTTGTTTAACCAAGGTAAAGTTTGTAAACCATTTTCTAGAAGGACCGAGACAACTGCTATAAAGGTGTCTTTGCAGCAGCTTATGACGACCTATCCAAACCAACAAAGAGCTGGAATTTCTCTGTGTTAAACTTTAGGTCAATATTTTTAACACATAGTACTATTTTCCTTGATGACTGGAAACAACAAGTACCAATTGAGAATTTCACATCTACTGAGGTCGGTGTCACCTTAGTGGCCCCGAAAGGAACAGCCGCGGGCCTTGTTATCTTTTTAGCATTCATTAATGGCCCTAGATATCGTTGGCTTATAATTGAGCTGAAGCTCTTTGCCAATGTCTATTTCATTTATAGAAGTATCAACTAAGTTAGTGATGAGTCCAACTTCAATGAGACATGTTATCATTTGAAAAGTAGCTACTGACTTTTCATGACTTTTTATTCAAAAAATATTCTCAAATTCAGAATAACGAAAAACGAATGTGGAGGCAAACACCTCTTTGTATGGTTACAGTTTACAGATTTCTGTCATGGAAAATACATTTGCATTCACATAAGCATAGACCGACCTGTCCCGGCTAGGCCACGCTGATCCGGCGCTACATCAGTTGGATTCCAAATATGAAACCTAACGAGCAGTCTACAGGGCGTCAAGGTACCTCAGACAGACAAAAAAACAAAAAAAAACAACAACAACATATTCGATCTGTCGTTGAATAAGCGTCATAAGGGTGATTTCCTGATAAAAACCAACAAGCTCGACAGCTAAAAGTCTAACGCGAAACAGCCATGTTCGCCAAAGGTTACTTTAGTGCAGAGACCATAATTGTGACACATACGAGGGGAGATCAATAAAAACTCGGAGAAGTGTGCATAATAAAAAATCAATGAAACTGTTTTATAACTTAGATTAAGGAATAGTTGAATTGTCATAATCATATTTTCTATTGAGAAATAATAAGTAAATGCTAGTCCTCATTACAACATTATGTGACGTCCATCCGCCCAATTTCGTCTCCGTTTTGCATTCGCTAAAACTATCCTTTCTACTTACCTATTTTTCAAGGTACCTTTTCTTAAATCGTGAAACGTAAGCGTTAGGCCACTGACGTTAAGTTATAAAAAATGAAATCATTATAATGTTTGGCAGACATGTTATATTGAAAATCAGTGTTGAACTTAGACATGGGATAACATTTTGTGACTCAAACATCATGGAAAGAGAAAAGTGCTATGCCGCATAATGTTCATGGTACTTTGCCATAAAAAAAAATAATGTAAATACAGTCAAACCTGTCTATAAAGACCGTCCCGTATATGATATATACGATTAAATTGATACTTCATCTAAAACAGATTTTTGATGTGTTGTTTTAGATTAATTCATCACCTTTTTAAATTCAAATGCCATTGTGTCGTGGAAATCTATCCCATTGCCCGTGCGAAGTGAAACAGCCTTTAACTTCCTAGCATCACATGTTGTGTATGAACCACCCTTCAGAAGCTAGGCACCAGATGTGGTTTTTATTTAGTTTTAAAGATGGTTGGTGAGAATTTAATCTGCTAACTGATTTGTTTGGAACTTTAGCAAATGATCTATTATACTTATTTATGTTTACTCAGCCCCTAATTATAATATATAAAAGATTTCCCTATATTGATTTTCATATCCTGGCTGCTTTCATGTAGCAAAATAAACACTTTTCGTCTAATACATGTTAATTATGAGTGTAAGAATTGTTGTAATGTGTTTGTAATGTCAAAGATTTACACTGGCAAGTATTTTTGCCGTAATTCACTAGAAATGCAAGAAAAATTGCTTCGGATCTTGTTTGATTTGTTGCATAATAAAGATACTTCTTCTTCTGTTCATATAATGAAATAACTTCTTTATGAACTGTGGCTGTTTATAGATTGTCAAGAACACGAAGTACATAACTATCTCAAAGTAACAGAAATAGCGTATTGAAAAAGTATTTGGTGCATTGCTATATCATTTTCTTGCCGGAAGTTCATTCAAACTCGAGTGTAAATCCCAAGTGAGGGATGGAAGTATCTTTATTATGCAACAAATCAAACAAGATCCGGATTAGCATGTCTTCAGTGTAAATACAAAGTAATGAATACAACATGTATGGCAAGATAGCAGATATATAAATACAAATTTAACAATTCTTTCAGTAATTTATAGGTATCAGTTATAACACAGCATTGGGAGAGACAATTTGGATAACGCAAACTTGTGTATTAGCTATTTAACCATTGGAGATTATCTATTTAGATACTTCCTTTTTTGAGTATCTTTACTATTTACATTAATAAATGATTGCAAAAATTTAAAATATCTTGGATTCCAGAAATACTTCCAGATATACAGTTTTCTTATATCTACAAACTCCTGACATTCAATGACAAAATGATACTCATCCTCTAATATGTGACAGTTAGTACAAATTTTATTATAAACGTAAGCAAAAAACTGGACTTAGAGTATAATTAAATTTCAAGAATTTTAAACAATAAATGACACATTTACAACGTAGTTTCGAAAAAAGCCTTTTGTATATACCCGTAATAATAAGCTATTGATAGTTTATGATTTAACACCGACAAAAAATATGAATTCGCTTGTTTAAATACAAATGTAATAGTAAAAGTGATAATAATGATAAAAATATAACATTACAAAATATACAAACAACAATGAAAGTAAAATCAGATATCCATAATTACATAAACAGATAACGCAATTAACGTACAAAAATCAGAATTTACACATTTTATCATCAAATGGTTGACTTAGTCATACATATTACGACAGACACTCGTATTTTAACAACAAAAACTATTTAGATATGTCATGTACCTTTCTTAAAATATTTAAGACTATTTTCATTGCGACTATTTGTAGGTATATTTTTCTAAACGTCAATACTTTAATTTAAGATAGTTTGTGTCAGGTCTTGTACATAATGCAATATTAACTTGATCCAAAATTGTACACTTTATTGTTTTAAACAGTCAACAGTTCTGACATATAACTCTGCGTCATATTATTCATTTGCTTTAAAAACAAGTACTGCCGTATGGTATTTACATCTGTCAAGGAATGGTAAACCATTAAATGTTTTATAAAGCTGAACTGACGAATATCATAAATGTAGTCTGTATATACAGTAAAGATCAAACATATTTATATACACAGTATTTGTCAAGATGGCTCTCTAAAACACTATCCATGAAATGCAAATATATATAACCAAAATGTGGAAGTAAATTTTCTAATGTAATACTAATTGCATCCTATTTAATTTAAGACTGTGACAACGTCACAAATGTACCTACAAACGGATACGTAGACCAAACAAATGGAACTACATACTTATCTGTTTCAACATTCCGCTGTGATATTGGCTATACATTATACGGAGACAACACTACAGTTTGCACAGAAGAAGGCAAATGGACAGCATATAATGTAACCTGTATCATCAATGGTAAGTGTTTCCATGGTACTTGGTCAAGGTATACTATGCTCAAATTCTTCTGCTTTGACATTTATTTATAAATATAATTTTTATCTAGAACATCAACATGAAATGCAATTAACTGAAATATGAAAATGTAGTCAGCATTTGTATATGCTATCATAAATAATAGCTATTTAGAGCCGTTTGTTTGAAAAATTGAAGTGCACAATCATGTTTTTTTCTACTTTACATTTATACTCGCTTCTTTAAATTACGACAAGTAGATATTATATATCTTTGTTGTAAGAACAATATAAAATTCCAACATGTGTTATAAGAGGTGACAAGAAGCTACAGCTTTCTTTATTGATATGATTCCTCCCTCTGATTTAGTGTTCCTTTATGTAAAGTTATGCAGGGTAGTAAAAAGTGAGTCTCCATTTAGACCTTTGAGATAATATTTATACCTGAATTTGTGAAATTAAAGAAGGAAAGAAAACTCGAATTGATTGTTTCTAAAACAAGTTGATGGTGTTGACAATTTATTACCAAAGCAAATATATTAAATTGAATATAATATTAAAGCCGTTATGTCAGGAGGTAAAATTTAAACTGAAAGTTATTATCTTCATTTACAAGACGGTTTCCATTCCTTAAGAAAGCGAAGATGAATCCAGCATATATTTTGTATAAAGAATGAATTTAGTGTGAACTCTGTGAGGTTAAAATATATTGCAATATGATAAAACAATGTATCAGCCCTTTAACAAAGCTAGTATGCATATCATAATACAGGAATAATAAGCATTATCAAGTTATAAACCAATTTTGGTGTCCTACATCTAAAACTGTATATAGTGGCCATCAGTATATTGTAATCACTTTCAGTCAGTCCCTGTGATTACCACTATAAACGTGTTAGACTGTATAACGATTTTACGATCTAACTGTTTTTGTATTTATTAGAGTATTTATCGTCATCTCAGTGCAACATATTGACATAAAAATGCATTTGATGTGTTTGTACCAAATATTGTTCATTTTTTTAACAATAACGTATTACAATCTCTCGAGGACTTCATTTTTACCGTAACATGTTGTCCATTTGCTTAGATTATATATATATATATATATATATATATAGTAGAGAGAATTTATACGAACTAAATTACCACTACAATATACCAGACCAATTACGGCAAAGTGCCTAGCAGTACAAACGAACTCGCACATGCCACAGCAAGTCCACTAACCCAATAAGATTAGTTTCGGTGCTGCTTTATATACGAGCCCGAATTGTACTACACATTCGTACTGGTTCAGTATTTGCATATATATACTCAAATCTCTGTTTTCATGTCTCACAAATCAGTAGTGACATTTTAGTCTTTTTAACTGATTGGGACCAGAGAAGCTATATTTTCTCTCTCTGAAAGTTAACTGGATCTCGAGGATACATTGAATAAATAAAGATAGCTTGCATTAAGGGATATAATTATATTCAGAACAGTTGACTTTCCCATACGTGAGATCCGCTAGGATACAAGTTCGCATTATAAATTATTATATAGTAGAGAGAATTTATACGAACTAAATCACCACCACAATATACCAGACCAATTACGGCAAAGCGCCTAGCAGTACAAACGAACTCGCACATGCCACAGCAAGTCCACTAACCCAATAAGATTAGTTTCGGTGCTGCTTTATATACGAGCCCGAATTGTACTACACATTCGTACTGGTTCAGTATTTGCATATATATACTCAAATCTCTGTTTTCATGTCTCACAAATCAGTAGTGACATTTTAGTCTTTTTATCTGATTTGGACCAGAGAAGCTACATTTTCTCTCTCTGAAAGTTAACTGGATCTCGAGGATACATTGAATATATAGAGATAGCTTGCATTAAGGGATATAATTATATTCAGAACAGTTGACTTTCCCATACGTGAGATCCGCTAGGATATACAAGTTCGCATTATAAATTATTATATAGTAGAGAGAATTTATACGAACTAAATCACCACCACAATATACCAGACCAATTACGGCAAAGCGCCTAGCAGTACAAACGAACTCGCACATGCCACAGCAAGTCCACTAACCCAATAAGATTAGTTTCGGTGCTGCTTTATATACGAGCCCGAATTGTACTACACATTCGTACTGGTTCAGTATTTGCATATATATACTCAAATCTCTGTTTTCATGTCTCACAAATCAGTAGTGACATTTTAGTCTTTTTAACTGATTGGGACCAGAGAAGCTATATTTTCTCTCTCTGAAAGTTAACTGGATCTCGAGGATACATTGAATATATAGAGGTAGCTTGCATTAAGGGATATAATTATATTCAGAACAGTTGACTTTCCCATACGTGAGATCCGCTAGGATACAAGTTCGCATTATAAATTATTATATAGTAGAGAGAATTTATACGAACTAAATCACCACCACAATATACCAGACCAATTACGGCAAAGCGCCTAGCAGTACAAACGAACTCGCACATGCCACAGCAAGTCCACTAACCCAATAAGATTAGTTTCGGTGCTGCTTTATATACGAGCCCGAATTGTACTACACATTCGTACTGGTTCAGTATTTGCATATATATACTCAAATCTCTGTTTTCATGTCTCACAAATCAGTAGTGACATTTTAGTCTTTTTAACTGATTGGGACCAGAGAAGCTATATTTTCTCTCTCTGAAAGTTAACTGGATCTCGAGGATACATTGAATATATAGAGATAGCTTGCATTAAGGGATATAATTATATTCAGAACAGTTGACTTTCCCATACGTGAGATCCGCTAGGATACAAGTTCGCATTATAAATTATTATATAGTAGAGAGAATTTATACGAACTAAATCACCACCACAATATACCAGACCAATTACGGCAAAGCGCCTAGCAGTACAAACAAACTCGCACATGCCACAGCAAGTCCACTAACCCAATAAGATTAGTTTCGGTGCTGCTTTATATACGAGCCCGAATATATATATATCACGTATTTCCCTTTGTTTGGATAAAACATATATAATAAATAAACAAATGATTCGTTGCAATGTACATGTTCCAAGACGAGGCTTTTTTTTATGATTATTCAATATTAGGTCGAATATTACAAACAACTGAGGAAATAATAGATACATTTCCATTAGACTGAAATATAAAATGACAATAAATTTTACTTTTTAACAGATTGCGGTGATCCTCCAAAAGCTCCTGCTAATGGAAATCTCGCAAGCCAAGGAACAACATATCAAAGTGTTGTTTCGTACAGCTGTAACGTAGGCTTTGATTTAGAGGGAAATGCATCAGCTACATGCCAAGCAAACAAAACATGGACCACTGGACCGACTAATTGTAGAATCAAAGGTGATTCCATAGAGACATTTAGTTCATTGTATATTCGTGTTATAAGTTATTGTTAATTTTTCTTCTCATGGGTCTATTTATGTTTACGGGATAATTTTTACCTACAGTTTGTATGTTGGTAAGACTCAAGGACTTCATTCTTACTTATTATCAATTATTCGATATATTCAAGACACAAACATAGTTAAAATACGTCTGAGCGAAACAATTTTAAACTTCCTTGTTGTCAGACTAGCAATTTGTACAAAACAAGACCGTTTGCTGCTAGTTGTAATAATTTAATCTGTCAGTAATTGAAACTATTATGTGAATGTAGGGATGATACACGTTCTTTTGTGCAGAAGCCCGCGGGAATGTTTGTGACCGAGACCGCAGGTCGCTATTATTGCATAGAAACATTACACGGCGACTAAATGAATTGTTTTCATGTGTGATTACTTTGTGATTACTTTATGATTCCGACCCATTTGTAGTTACCATTCTGTTGTTCTTGGAAACGGTAAACATGTTTAGATATCTATAACCAGGACCCGGAAAATCAATAACACTACCAAAAGCACATGCTGAAAGTTTTTCAACAATTTGTTATCTCTCGTTATTTCAAACATGAAATTACCAATATTATTTCATATAACTTAAAAAATTAGTAAACAGGAGCACAGGTTCAAGAATATCAACTTTACATTTTGAGTTATTTTGAGTACGGACACATTTCAAGCATGGATGAGTACGAACGTAGTGACAAGCTTTCAGGCTTTTTATATAAATTCTTCGAGAAATTGAATAAAAAACATACTGACTGATACTTACCAAAATCATAAATATGATCATTAGTAACAATCACACAAGTTAAACGCGATTCTTATACATTCACGGTTATCTACAAAAACTGAAACGACGCTAAGTTCTAAAAGGGAGTAAACGAGGGAAGAGGGGAGTACGAACATTGTTGGGGCAAAGCATTTTGCGTCGGTACTTGATACAGCAAAATATTCTATGGCTTAGATTGCATTTTTGTGTTATTAATAGCAGTTATTATGGAAGGAAAAAGACGCAGGTACCAGATGTAAATCTGCGGAGAAATACATATACGTCCCTGGGAAAGAATTTCAAAAATAAAAATCATGTACGAGGGGCGTTCAATAAACAATGATACTCCAAGGGTAGTTCCGTAACAGGTGGTTATTTCTTAATACGATTTTCAGTACATTATAGAGCACACTGGAAACAAAATGCCATATGAATGATGAAATCGATTTGTCCTTGGCATCCAGGGTCTCAGAATAATAGAATTATTGAACTCAAAAAATCACAAAAGGACTTCGAACACTATCATATGTTTCTAGCCTTAGCCTTCATTGTGAATGCAAAATTTTCATTAAGTATTTAAACAATACCTAAATCGTTTCGAATCACATATAAACCAATGTGTTAGTTACCTTATTACAGCAGAAACTGGTTTGTTTATGTTCTTAACAAGATGTTTTTCTTATTAAATTTAAGCCAGGGTATATTTTGTTTTTGTAAAAAAGGTTTAATTTCCATACAAATATAATGTCATCATTTAACGGAAGTTTCAAATATGTAAATTCCAACTAAAAAAAGTGGCAATTAAAAATTAAAATCCTTTAAGTAAATAAAAAAGAGAATTTTTTTTTTTTGCAAACAACCTCTACTTGATTTAAACTTTCTTTATTTTCTATCTATACACTGTTCATAATGTAAAGTTATTGATGCATTACATGTGTGAATAGGAATGGTACAGATAAACATGTATAAGCGACCGGTCAGTTTTATTACCGTGGTTCAGTTGGCTATTTAAGTACATGTACATGTCTGTATAGCTCTGTTATAAGTGATGGCAGATATGTGTGTGCTGTATAATATTAATACTAAGAAAAGACATTCACCTTATCAAGTCCGTAGGGTGTGTTCTCGCTGGGGATAAGTGCCAGTGGCATAAACTTGTATCCGAAATTACAGTTCTTTATTGGGTTTGCCTAAGGAAGCTGTATCGGAAAAAGTTAACGCATGATGGTCTGACTGCTAAAAACAACATTGTACAAATCAAGGCCTAAAATGTGGGCAAAACACATTCGAAATCGGTCATTTTTAGAACAGGTCGTTGCATAAAAATTCCACTGAAACTTGGCTGGACCTTTCAGTTAGTTTTCGAGTCTAGCCGTATTTGTATATGCCATCTGCATGGAAAGCGACTTGACACATTAATTTCATGGTATCTTACACTGAATGTGACACCTGTCAGGAAGCTACTGTTCTTGACCTATGCATCACAGGTTTATCAATGCCAAACATTATTTCTGTTGGATAGACTAATGTCAGTATCAGATTAACTGCTGTGCACATATTGCCTCTTTGTTTTGGTGTTTAGGCCTAGTTCGCCACAAAGAACGATCTTCAATTTTGTTTCTACAAAAGGAAAAAACATGAGGTAATGAATGCGTTTAATATTTAGTATATGTCTAAAAGAAATAAATACAAACGCACACAAAAAGATGTGAAAAAAGATATAAAAATACCAAAAAAAAAAAAAAATGAAAACAAAAAACTTTCTCATCGCTAGTGGCATGCGCGTTACGAGGAGGACATGCAGAAGATTGTCTGGTGTGTTACTAGTAATTTCCAGCACAAATTTGCCAATCTAATGCAACAAACAACCAGGATAAAATTTAAACCAACGAATTAAAATGAATTCACAGTATCTGCTTCTCTCACTACTGTACATGTATAACATGCCTATGTGTACGCTTTGCAAACATTTGTATGTTATTTGAGTTACAAACAGATGTAAAAATATGTGACTATCAAATTATTTAAAACGAATATAAAATGTATTGGTTAGTTTATATTTGGGAACACCCTGAATTTATTTTGTTTTGTTTAAAGGTACTGTTCCCCCATTTGCTTCAACACAATAGTCACAGAAAATGTAATATATGTCAACATAATATATATCTACACATGCTGGCTAAATATGGTGTTGATGCACGGCGTGGGGGACAATGTTTTAACTGAAAAAAAAGTGTTTATATGTATATGACAAGGTACGTAATTCTATTCAGAGCAAACAAATCACCGTTTTATGAAACAAGAAATGAAAATTTGACTTTAAGAAATAATCTCAAATGTGTATTTTGATGGTATATGTTATTATTTATTTCTAAGTAGTTTATTTTCACTCTTGGAGTAGGCAAATTCATAAAGAATGTGTCCGAAGTCTTTTTATTATTTTTCTACGAGGTATAGAAATTGGTGAGTAGTGGGAGTTTCTTTTGAATTACGTATTGCGTTTTTTTAGTTTACAAAACAACTAAAACATCTAAACTCAATGTTGATTCCATCTGGAATGAGTCTCGGCAGCAATTAATCTAAAATGTAAGACCTTGTTTCGCATTCAAAAATTAAAAAATAACAATCAACTTAAAATTCAAGATTTATTTCAACGATGAACATCACACCTGTCAAAAGTGCGGAAGCTTATTGTACTCAACAAATCATTTTTCGAGTAAAAATATACACACTCTATTTAATACTTTTATCATTTTTTTTAATTCTAGTTTTCAAATGTTTATGTAAAGATGATGATTTGTTTTAACAGTTTAAACTTAAAATTGAACTCAGTTCTAATTGTTAAATAGTAGATTCAAGGAATTGCATATTACAATCTCAATATTTGGGACATAAAATGGTCCAGTATACCCGAGTACACGTCATTCAAATGATTATATTTTAACTATGAACGATTTTTATCATTCATATAGCATTTTGTTTCTAATAAATTGTTCTATAATGTGCTGAAAACCACATTTAAAAATAGCCACCGTTTACGGAACTACACACGAAATATCATTATTTACCGAACGCACCTAGTATTAACAGCACGTGTGAATTGCTTTGTTTGCACATGATTTTTCTGCCGTTAATACATGGGCGGATCTAGTGAAAAAGGAATTGTCATGCAAGAATGATTATAATTATAGTTAAGTTTTCTCAGATTTCTATATATTTCCTCAGACTGTGGAAAACCTAATGATACAGCTCATGGAACGGTCTTACCAGAAACGGGACATGTTTTCAAAGACAATGTTACATATAAATGCAATGAGGGATACGAAACTTCTGATGCAACGTTTATCACCTGTAATTCATCTGGTGAATGGAACAGACCTCCACCAATGTGCAAAGGTATAGTTTCTTACTTCTTTAAATTTAAACAATATATACTCAGCGTCACTGAAAAGTTACCACCCTTATGGCCCTTATATTTTAAAAATCGCATTGGACTGTGTTAAAAGCACAACACGACTAAATTTTTGACGCAACTGAGACGTCTTTGGTGTAAAGATTTGTCAAATTTGATTAACTCCATTTGAGGCACGGGCTGCACGTGCAAAATGACGTTTTCCAGCAATGTCGAAATGTACGAAAATTCTATCGCGAATCATGCATCGCACTTGAAAGTTAGTCGACAGACTAAAAGGAATACGTTAAAAAAACAGAATATCCTTGCTAAGAATGCCACGTTTAAGGCACGATCCACGCCATCAGGCCATTGGCATGGTTGACGTCGAACTTTCATGTCGTAAAATTGCAGGTCTTATGTGCTGTTCTCTCCTGACAGTCATGAAATGGGTTAGGAGAGATATGATCAGACAGGGTCTATGAGTAATAGACCGCGCACAGGCCATGAAAAAGTGACGTCAATATTGTATAAATGAGTAAAGAGGTATATATCAAGTGGTAACTTTTCAATGACGCCCAGTATATATGTCTTAGTTCAGATCTGCGTCATACATATTTACAAATTATATACGATATATGCGACATATTTTCTGAAGATTAAATAATGAACGACAACAACAAAGAAGAAGGCAATAAAAAGAAAATATTTTTGTGTTAGCGTAATGTTATATGTATATAATATAAGTGTTGAGAACAAGACAAATTATTCAGTACAGAAAGTCTGACCGTTTATTAAATGAAAATCACATATATGAATAATGTGTAAATTAAGTTCAAAATAACTCTACTTTAGATCTGGAGAAATGAGTATTTTGCTAATTTTGCGCACAATTTTATGGGGCATTTATTAAGACGTCCTTCATCTACGATAAAAACTTTGATGGAAAATCACGTCATGGACAATTTCGTCTCCTCGGGGCAGACTTTGATAACTGCTTCTTTATTTCGGTGCACTTATCCGCCCTTTACTCTGCGTTGACGGATCTCTCATGACTCGTCAACAGTAATCAGCTAGCTCGCAAAAGTACAAGTGCTCGAGCTGAGCTTTTGTCCGTCGGTTTGCCGCCCATACATTTCTTAAAAAATCACTTCATTTGAACAAAATCGGTTGAAGATGACGAACCAACACGCGGGCCCTCCTAGAGTTGTTTGTTTTAAATATTTAACGTAATTACACTTAGATGCAAAACAGAAACATTTTCAAACGGCATCTTTACCAACAACACTGGAGTGGATTTTTAAGAAATAGTTTTATGTAAGTAATTCTTGAATTGGAATAATTTGAAATATTTGTACACAAATAATTCTTCAATGAAACTCTATAAAGTGTTCAGATGATTCCGATTAATAAAAAAAAAACAACAACAACATATTTTAGGTGTGTCACTTTTGACGATTTTCATTTTTATATCAATACATCTTCTGTAGAAACAACTGTGACACCCTGTAAAAAAGGCCACACTCGTATTTGTTTCTTGGAAATATGACTTTTATGACTAAATAAGGCAACTAATGCCAATAAAACAGCTGAACCAACACTGACAGGTCCATTTTTGAAACGTATAAATATTACCTGTCTTGCAAAGTTCGATACGTTAAACATAATATACTATGTTTTTCACAAGCAGATAAAATTATTCAATCTGTAGTTACAATATTGTTTTAACTTCGAATTACAATTTATAACAGTTGATTTTATCTAGAGATACATCTGGTGTAAAACTATCAATCAAAATATTCTAAATAACGATGACTGTTGGAACAAAGAGTGTTCTAATGGTGCCTTACAGTGCGCAAGTAAGCACATGCAACTATATGTATCATATGACGATACGATGGATTTAAACTTCTATTCCTTCAAAGGGAAATGTGGACGATGTATATAGTTTCATGGATGAATTTGGTTTGTAAATACACATACTAGTACGTATAGGATATTTTATTGCATTTTCATTTCATTGGACAGTATGTTTCACGTACTGATTATATGCAATGTATCGCTAATGCATCTTTCATCAAGGACAGGGGGCCTCCTAAAGTCGCCGACTTGAAATCTCCAGTGCCGTATTAATATCGGTTCGAAACTTTACAAGGGATTTAGAACCCACCATTTGAAGAAGCCATCCAGCAGGCATACGAAAGGATGGTGGTTCTACCCGGTTTCACACCCGTGATGAAATATTGCTCGGAGGGAAACAAGGTGTCTTCTTTCGCCAGGAAAGAAATAAAACATAGATTGTGTCCATATGAAATTTAGCCTTAAAGGTAGATATACACGTTTGATAAATCGGAAGTGATTGCGTAACGTCATTTATCCGGAAAACGTAGAATAAAGCCCGGATTCAGCGTATGGAAATGAAACACATTTTATGCCTTAGTGACATCCTGTTAGTAAATTTATAAAAATGGCACTGTTACTACATTTTTAAAGTCAAAATATCATATTAAAACGTATGACGATTTAAATAATTCAAAATAATGTCTCAAATTAGTGTAAAATATCCGGTTCACTTTAATCATGGTAGAATGTCTCAAAAATAATCATACGGACCTATACATTTCATTTCACCATATTATAGACCATATATTGATTTACAACTGTGAGAAGAGTCATCAAAATCTACATTGTAGAAAAATTTCTATTCGTGAAAATATTATGAAAGTGATGATTTTCCCATAGACTCCCATTGTAAAAAATTGCGCGAGTACCACATTTTTCAAATCAATCTAGCAAAAAAAAAAAAAAAAATCAAGAACAAGACCCTATCCTTTTTCTTTGCTGAATCTAATAGAAATATTCTGAAGTTTTGAAAAAAAATCAACAACTTAAGTATGCACTCAGATGTGCAAGTTGATAAACTAATCAACGGATTTATCGTTTATTTTTATATCAATAATATTTTCAAGTGCATAACAATGTGCTTCTGGCGTGCTTTAATGCGTTCTACGCTTCGAAAGGATCTTTATATAGATTTGATTAATGTTAAGAACGTCAGGGTATAAGTTTAATGTTGGCAGTTACATTACTTTTGGTATATGAAGCATGCTCTTATATTGAAATTAAACATAAGAAATTAATGAAAAGCATTTGATAACGTTAAATGTCCTTTCATCAAAATCAGCGCTATTCTTGTCAATCTGGTATTGCATATCTGCACATTACATTTCAAAGCGTTTAGGCAAAAGAGAGCCAGATCATATTTGTTTAGTTTCATTCATGTAATAATGAACGAAAATAATGTTAGTAGTAAGAGTCTTGGTTAGGATTGGGGTTGGAGGTAACACAAGGGTCGGATGGATGTTCTGCCACCAGTGTATCTTTCCTCGGTTAGGTAGCGTTTTAAATCATTTTTAAGAACTATGCACATAATTCGAGAGATATGAGGTTTGCCCTAGATTTAGGATTATAAAAGTTCTGACAAAAACATTTCTTCTATAACAAGAATAAGTTTATGATAATGTATATTTCAACAGACATTAATGAATGTGATCGGTATACCGCAAATTGTCATAGACGAGCAGACTGTAATAACACAGATGGTGGTTACTGGTGTAAGTGTCAGACTGGGTTCAGTGACATCTCAGGGGGTAAAGGAACTAACTGTGAAGGTAGAGTATTTAATTTTTTTTGTTAACCTGATAGCATTAGAATGAAATGTTTGTTAATGTGCGTATTTTCTCTTGTTACTTGCAAACGTGGCATAACTTTGCCTGCAGACTACGGCTCTTGTAGCTGCTCTCTCGATCATCAGTACGACAAGTATCTATGGAATCCTATTTAGGCCGTCGCCTATCGATCACATTGCATTTAATGATAATGTCACAAAGCGATATGAAGAACATTCCCTAATGACATTAGTTGAATATTTTCATACATGTAGGGTATTTTTTATACTTGCTTGCTGAAGTTTCAAATTAAAACTGTCGAAATTTTGTTTCTGGATTTTTCTCAATTATTCTATTTGAGTCAAAGTGACTTGTTAGCATAATATCAATTAATATCAGAATAATGAAATTTTACCTCTGAATTCGGCATTTTACACTCCAGACAATTAAAACACGTCATCTATACAAGGCAAATTGTTCTTTCTTATAACTTATTTGCAAATAAGAGCGTAAATTTAACAACGTACTACTTGATTTGAAATGTTACTAAGATGAAGAGGAAAAGGTTTTCTTAAATGCTTCTATGAATGGATAAATAGAAAAGGTGTTCCTAATTTCTGCCGATAACCAATTATGGATGGAATCTGTAAAAATGTTACATACAACTGCAGATCTAGAATGTAAATGAAACTGGCACCCAACAAGAAACTTTTAATGCTCATTTAGTTACCTCATATAATCGCAATTTTGATAACTGCGCATTGGTATAAGAAGCATTGAACTACCTTTTTGAGTTGATGTGACAATGTGTTAAATGGTTCAAAGAAGATTGGAATACTGATGTATACTTATTTGTGTAGATATAGACGAATGTTCAGATACCAGTACAAACAACTGTAATAAAGACGGGTCCCAGTGTATCAACTATCCTGGAGGTTTTCTTTGTCTTTGTGACGACGGTTGGACGGCTGATAATTGTAGCATCGGTATGATTTCTTTATTAACATTTAAAGAGTTTACAAATTTGTAATCAGTTTTACAAAAAAAAATATTAGAAATTATGTAAAATAAATGCTTATACAGAAACAAAAAACAACATGCATATCTGTACTGATTTAAACAAGAAAGGCGTATAGTTTCTTTCTGTTTCTGAAGATGAAACATACTTCACCCGTAAGTCATTTCTTTTTTAATTAATAACTATGTTTATTAGAGTTTGGAAAATTATAAAACGACCTATTATTACTTTTATAATTATGCCCTGCGAAGTTATCAACATAATATTCAACAGGCTGATCACTTGTCTGCAACGTTTACTATTCGGTTAGTAAATTTTCAAAAAAATGAACACCCTTTGAATAATACATGGTATTCTCCAAACTAAATCATGCAACAGTCCATTTAAAAAAAAAAAGTATACATGACATCTCGTGTGTTTTACAGTTCTGTCGGTGGTTAATACCTTTAACATTCAATTTGGTTCTTGCTTACTGTATTTTACGTTACAGCACTTAGTTTATTTATAGATATAGATGAATGTAACACGACCGGCTGCGGTGTACGAGCTAATTGTACAAACTATGATGGAGGCTACAACTGTACTTGTACTTCTGGCTATCCAAAAGGAGATCCGAAAATACATTGTTACGGTATATTTGCCATCGTAGCTTTGATTTGCTTTCTATAATGTTGCTATATTGCAATGTTAATTCATTGATACACAAATAAAACTTTCTATAAATAATGTATATGTAGAAAATCAAAAATCAAATTGGTTTTATTACAAGATGAATCTCAGGTAAATATAAAAGACAGAAAAATTATATTATTCGAGTTTCCAAAGTTGCAGAAGTAATAATAATCTGTTTAAATTACGTAATAAGAATTTAATTAACTTAATGATCCCTCTTTTCTCTCAGAAAATGTCATCATAGATCTGGAAACTCGCGTTGACCCCTTCAGAGGAAACGATGAGCTGATAGACGCTAAGCCTATCCATTACAGATTTCCGTATTATGGATATGAATACAACTCATATAGGGTATAGTTGCTTCTACTGTCCTTATTTAACATCAAAGTTTCGACCTTGGTATTGTTTGAATCTTGAACAACTCTCTACGTTTTATTTAAGTAAAGGATTATGCTGAGCTACTCACAAACCTCATGTGCTGAATTAAAAGAGATAGCAAAAGACTGCCGGTTTCATGTTTTCAGGGAGAGTAACCGTGTGCTATCAGAGATATTCACGCGCTCTTAATTAACGCAGATTTTAACAGTTGCTCGTCCCATAAAATATTACGCTTTTTTTAAGAGGAAATAAAGTCAGCATGATGTTCTTGCGCATTAACATTTAATGATGCTGATGAACAATATATTGATATTTAAGATTTTTGTTATGTTTTAAGCGCACAATATCGGAAGTGGTTGAACAGAAATAGCGTTTAAACGAGACAGATTTGTTGTGAAATCGTAGTACCGGGGGTAGCACTTTCAGATAGGATTCGAGTTATGTGCATGATATTAACACAATATATTGAATAAAAAAATACGCCCCGATTTATATTTTTGTTTACCATTCTACTTTCACTTCGATGTCAAATTGACGTAGCGCGATCACATGATTTAGCACACTGTATATGCTATTCCTATGATAAGGCAACGTTTCACACTCCTACAGACTGTATTCACTGGTGAAATATATAGTGTCTTTGCAACAACAATTCCTAGCAAGATACTATTATTCTTTGATCATTTTTCCTTGTTTTTGCAATCAAATGTAGCTGTTTAATTGTGTAAGTACTCAGATTTAGGACAATTTCATTTCATACAAAAATGTTTCTCTAAATTCCGTTACGCAATAAAATAAATCGATTTTACAAAAATATAAGTTTGTTATGCAAGGTACATGTGATTGACTAATATGCACATGTTACAGAAAGGTGACTTACCACCTATGATTATAACAAAGAATTCGATGTATCACTTTTTTTATTATGAATTCACAGTGAATTAGTACTGACTAATATAATATATCTGTTATCAAAATGATATACATGATGGAAAACAGTTAAAATGTTTTTGGACTACAAAAACGGAATGATAAAGATATATTTTGGGTATGCGCATTAACCAGTTATTGTCAAAACCAACTTTAACTATAATGTATTATCAACACAATACGACGTATATACGAGTTGAGGAATATTAATGTTTTTGTTTTGTTCGGTTTAAAGTCATACCGACTCAATTCGGGTCATATGGAAATTTTCTAGCTTAGTGATAGAGGAGAAATAGCCCATGTGTCCACTCCAGCATGTTTCAGGCATTGATGGGTACCTGGGTATAACCACCGATCTATACATGATAGCTTGATGGTTTACTCAAATGTTTGTGCTAGCCCGGCTCGAACCCATAGGTATGAGAGACATTTGGGTCAAAGTAAGTGATCTTTATCTCAGCGACGGAGCCCAATGGGATAAGGAGATTACTTGTTTGTCACTGAAGGATTACATGAAATTTTCAGTAGATTTTTTAACTATTTATTTTATGTTTGTCTTTCACAGCCAAATATGAATGGCTTTCTTACACTTGGCTACCAACCAGTGTATGAGCACTATGGACCAGAAACTCCGGCTGACTGGAAGAAATATAGCCGGGGAAATACCGTTATAGCTCCATTCTGGACAGATATTGACTCTACAAACCTTACTGGAGGACTTTATGTTCATCTCTTTGAGAATTATACCAACTATGGTCAAAATGACAGTCAGCATAAAGACCTTTCACGTCTTGGAAAGATATTCACTGAATATTATAATCTCACAGATTTCACACCTCGGGTTGCAATTGTAGCCACCTGGATTAATGTCACACAGTCGTCCTACATTGTACCTTCCAGGTTAATTAGAAAACATGTAAGATTGGGTTATTCGATCACATAAATAAAAGTATTACACATAGTTATATTCAATAGTTTAGTTAAATGATATTTTATTACATGTATTTATGACAGTAAGGCTTGTATCAAATATAACAATGTTAATGCGTAGTGCAAATAAATCGGGTTGAAACATTTTCAGCATTCGTCTCGACTCTTTCATGAAAATCTTATTTTAAATCAAGTATCTTTCTGCCAAAAACACTATCACAAAAATTTAATTTCTCTTCCTTTCAGAATGCTACAATGCAAGTGATACTAATTTCTGATGGTATCTATTCCTACGTAATGTTCAACTACGACCATGAACAGTGGTCGTTCGAAATTGACGGAAAGATTCCCAGCTCGGCTGGTTTTAGCCAAAGCGACAACACTGGATATATTATAGCCACCAGCAAAAATTTTACACATTTAAATAATGACACAAACGTAAATGAAGGTATGTTCTATCAAAGATTCAATGTGCCTTTGTATATATTTTATTTTTTGCAGCCGCTGTTGCAAAATGCATATACAGCATTTAGCTGATGAGGCAGCCATTCATACATGGTAAATAACGCTGAAAACGTTATTTTTGAACACAAATGTCTTCTTAGATTACCGTATACTTGTTTCTTCAAAATAAATTACGAGCCTTTGAAAAGTTCATTGATGTTCAGCCGCGAAATTTTCATGCAAACATGAAACCGAGAAACATTCTGTAAGTCATTACTACAAGAATTCAATATACATGTACCTTAAATGCTAGGTTCATTAATACAACAGAATATCATATATCAGCTCACCAACAGCTCTTTTAGAAATTAGTCTTTATAGCCCCACCTAATTATGATTCATAACGCTTTATTTTTGTAAAGAATTGGACCACTGTTGAAAACGAAATAGCATTTTGAAAGTTCAATAGATGAAGCCATTTAAGAGTGTTTATGACTTGATTCAACGCTTAGTTATTCATTTACCAAAATATGAATTTATATCATTTTTGAGTAAAGCAGGATTTTGTCATTTTAGTTTAAAAGGCAGGATATGTAACATGTTACTTTAACCCCTCCCCCTCTCTCAACACCTACGGCCGAAAAGACAAATAAAAGAAAAAATAGAACGGTAATTATCTAAAGGAAAATATTAAAATCATCATTTTGATGAGGTATTTGAATGTTGAAAACGTTTCCATTCCAAGGCCGATTTTTGAGTTCTTCCACTTCCGTAAATGAGTTGGCAGAATTTATGTAACAATATACTTTTTCCCTTAAAAATGTAAATGATAGTTTGGCTTCGTATTTTTGTTGCTAAAAATATGAAAAAAAACAAACTCACAGACACTAAAGCTTTTCTGTACTCGATCAAAGCATGTTGAGTTAAAAGAATAAGTTCGAATGAAAATAACGGAAAATATTGTACAAGAAATTCCTTAAAAACTTTGTGGGCAATTTAATTTTCGAATGTACTTTACACACACAAGATATTGCTAGAATTTGCAAAAATCACACAATTTTGAAAGATATATTAACTTCGTGGTTTACAATCATGAATTCTTCAAACACAAATAATGAAGTGAAAAACATAAAATATAAATTACAACAAAATACAATATATTGGGACAATTGGAACAGAAAGGGAATAAAATATATTGATCAATTATTTGATTTCCGAACAAAAAGGTTTTATAATTTCAAAGAAGCAGAACGAATACTTAACTTGGAAAAAAGTGATTATCTTATATACTACCAACTGGTTACAAAGATACCGAAAATATTAATAGAACACACCTCTGAAAATTTTCTTTACGGAAATAAAACTAACATTCATATAGAAAAACTAAAAGTTTGTAAAACACCCAACCAGTATCTTTATAAATTACAAGCAACCAATATACCATATGAAAAACTAACTGCCACTGTGAAATGGGAATTTATTTTTGAAAATGAAAACCTAAATTGGAAGAATATTTTCAGCTTACCATTCCTTTCTTCCATTGACACAAATCCAGTTTTCAATACAAATTTCTAATGCGTCTGTTGCCAACAAATATATATCTATTTATCTGTAAGCTGGCCCCCAGTAACCATTGTGACTTCTGCTGCATGATTACAGGAACAGTTGAACACATAATATGGGAATGCCCCAAAGTACAAGCCTTTTGAAACAATATACAAAATCTATTGACTACTAAATAAATTGACGTGAAACTGAATATCAAAGACATACGTTTCGGTGTAACACAAAACAATAAGAAAAATGATGTTCTAAACTTTATAATAATATATTGTAAATATTCTATATTTAAATCTAAGTACAGCAAAAACATTCCAATGTTTGACTGCTTTGTACAATACTTGAAAGCTAGAATAAAAGGTGAAAAAGAAATCGCATTGATGCAAAACAAGTTAGATAGACATGAAGAAAAATGGTCAAAGTTCGAAGAAATATAATAGCTGACTAAACTAAACATTACAAACTTAAACTCTCGTACACATATTGAGTACTAACTACTGAAACCAGGAAACGATCATCCCTTATTCCTCATCTTTATATACTTTTTCATTAACATTTAGCACTCCCAAGCGACATAGCTGTTTTCTTTCTTCTTTACTTCCTTCCCCTTCCTTTTTTCTTTCCTTCCCAAACTCTTTGCATAATATTCGTATTGAATCTGACGTGTTTTGTATTCGAAACATGTTAAGTTCATGTTCTTTTTTTTTTGACTACATATATCATTTACATTGTATATGAAATTGTATATCATATATATGTTATGCAAAGGAAAATAAACCGGGTTACCCAGCTGGGGCCTCAAAAAAGGAACATTTTTTTTCGTAAATAAGTCTACGCAAAACAAATGTCGGGGCCAATTTTATCCAGTGATAAGATTTGAACAAATTTGGTAAAGGACTGTTACACATAGCTACATGCCAAATATCGGGGCTCTGGGTCTTGCAGATCGTCGCCAATAAAGGCGCGTAGTATATGTCGTTATTTC